>NC_058128.1:5380000-5552500 GCF_914725855.1 Thunnus albacares | reverse complement strand
CTGAAAGCCTCTTAAAAACTGCTCTATTTACATGGCCTCACATAGAGAGAAGAGCTGAAACGCCACTTTAGCGAGTCTACACTTGAAAAATTCACTTGTAATTTCCATCCGCCGCGTCACGACGACGACGACGGCGGCGACGGCGGCTTTTTTGAGCTACTGGCTTTCACTTGTGTCAGATAGTAGGGGTGTCAGTCTTGTTTTATTTTGTCATTTCAGTGATGTGAGGCCCAGTTTCCTATTTCTTGTTTGCGAGAGTTGATATTCTGCTTGCGTTTAGTTGTGGTATCATGATCAAACCAGATAGCATTCTGTTATCGCTGTGTTGTATTATTTCTATGGGCCAATATTTTTGGTATTATCAATGTAATCTGGAGTATCTGCAAGGTGTGTGTGTGTGTGTGTGTGTGTATGTATGTGTGTGTGTGTTTGCCCCTGTTCTGCCTGGTGAGACTCCATGTTCAAGGCAGGATGGAGGGAACCCGAGCTGCAGCGTCTCCACTAAGTACGTAGTGCCACCATGTGTCTGGTGGAGGAACTGCGGGTGTTTTGTGCAAGAAAAAAAAAAAAAAAAAAGAAAAGAAAAGGAAGCTGCGTGTTTAGATGTTTAGTTTTGTTTGTTGCTGTGCTGCCGTACGTGTCTTTCTCTGCGTTTTTTTTTTTTTTTTTCTTCTTGTGTGAGTAGGACGGGTCAGATGAAGGAATGTAAGATGTTGCACTTGGCAGACAAAACACATTTCTGATCCCCTTGATGTGAAGAAGACCTCGGAGGATGTGGGCTGAGATCTTGTTTTCAGATGAAAGATGGTGCTAAGAGAGTTTACGTGCAACAAAACACATTTTTAAAAAGAAAAAAAAAGCTTACTTTTGTGAGTTTGGAAGTGAAATGTACCCAAAAAAAGTTAAGGATATATTGTTTTTTTTTTTTTTTTTTAAATCATTGTTATTTTGTGTGTGTGTGTGTGTGTGTGTGCGTCCTGGCGGGGGCAGGCTGCCTCCTGGCGCCATGGGGATGAAGGCTTCACGCTTGGGCTGAGATTACCTGTGCGGGCACCCTGTGTGGCTTGTTTATGAATCAGCTTTTTTGTTCAGATTTTCCCTCCACCTTGTGTCTTTCTAGGACAGGTCCCTACACCCATGGAGGGAGGGAGGGAGGGAGGGAGGGAAGGAGCTTGTGGTGGTGGTGGTGGTGGTGGTGGTGGTGGTGCTTGAGGGGGTGGTGGGGAGAGGTGGGCGGCGTCCAGCCACACCTCGCCGTGAACCCCTCACCTGGACATGACCTGCAGGGTGTTTATAACCACGGTTTATCTCCATGGCGATAAAGCCTTGTGCTACGGCTAAGGCTGTGGAATGAAAACAGGTTGGCAGGCCAGACAGACAGGAGTCGAGCTTGTAACGTAACACACACATGCACACACACACACACACACGCTGCCCAAACCAGCTGAGTGGCCGAGTCGGTGACCTGCATGATCGCCTCCAGAAACTCTGAATTAAAAAAATCTTTTTCGAGGATTCTCTCACACTGTTGCGTTTTCATCCATATAATTCTAATAGTTGAGATAAACTGCTGTATGTTCGCCCCACTCGCCCTTAACATGCATCAACTTCCTGATTTCCTGTCTTTGCTAAATCATCTTCCAATTATCCCAAGATAATGTGCCTGAAATGAATTTATCAATCTTTACGATATATACGTTTTAAACTCTGATTTATGTCCCTTATTTAATCAGCAGTGTGGTTTTGATCATATTAGGGCTTCTGTGGGTGGCAAAAGCCTTTGGCTGCTTCTACAATGGTGGATTTCTCCTTCTGTGATTGTTAAATGGCAAAAGAGTTGAAACAAGAGGCGGAGGAAGTATTCAAACCCTTCACTAAAAGTAGAGATACTCAAATGTAAAAGAAAAAATACTTTCTTAAAGGTAAAAGTTCTGCATTTAAGAATTTACTTAAGTAAAAGTATAGAAGTAGAAACAGCAAAAAGTAAAAGTACTCATTATACAGAATGACCCTTTATGGCAAATGACTATTTTATATTATTGAATTA
The DNA here is from genome assembly GCF_914725855.1 of Thunnus albacares. Classification (NCBI taxonomy): domain Eukaryota; kingdom Metazoa; phylum Chordata; class Actinopteri; order Scombriformes; family Scombridae; genus Thunnus; species Thunnus albacares. Next base: position 5,550,453 of record NC_058128.1, on the reverse strand, counting down.
TTATAACATGTATGTTGCACTTGGAAGTTTTAGCTGGTTGAAATGGAGCTATTATAACTTTGACTACTTTTTAATACTGTTAGTGCAGCCGCTTCTGTAAAAATTATATTAGATGATCATATGTTTTGTCTGCAAAGTGACTATAGCTGTAAAGTAGAAGTAAAGGGGGAGTGAAAAGTACAAAATTTCATAGAAATACTAAAGTACAAGTACATTGAAACTGTGTGTATAATACTTGAGTCAATATACTTGGTTACTTTCCATTACTGGTGCCTTAAGTTGACGTTTCCACTGTTGATTCTCAATAATATTAAAAAAAAAAAATACACCATCTAACAGCTAAACAGACTTGAACACTAAATCAGCAACATGTGTTTTAAATAGTTTTATAGGAGAATATTGTTTCTAGTAAACTACCACACCTGTGCTAACCAATGACTAACACACACACACACATACACACACATGTATCTCGGGACAACGTGTCACCGTTGAAGCCTCAGTGTGTTTACACAGGAGCACCGTTCAGCTGGAACACTCAACTATTCCAAGCATGTGTTACATTCAAGTGTTGGGCCATTGTGCGCTGGAGAGCGGCTGTTGTTGGGAGTAATGTAAGACTAATGTAAGAATGACACGAGCCAAGTGGGCTTAACTTGAAGTATATACGAAGTTCGCTGAATGCTCGCACACTTGGCAGCTGGAGCGCGGCGGCGGCGGCGGCTCAGAATTCATCACGTTTAAATCGAACGGGAGGAGAAAGAGCTGAGATTGAATTGGAGTGAGAGTGAGAGTGAGAGTGAGCGCGCGGGCCTTCCACTAGCGCCGCCATCCGCTCTTGTGTCTGCTGTATCATCCGTAGGCCCGATTCCCAGCAGCTGCCCCAAACCGCCAGTTCAATTACCCATCATGCCCTTGACCTTGGAGGTCAGCTTGCTTTGGAGGATGAAGCCTTAGATGTCCAGAGAGAGAAATAGAAAGTGAAAGAGAAGGGAGGGAAAAAAAAAAAAAAAAAAGAGAGCGCAGGGAAGGAGGGATTGAGAGTTAGAGGGGTGAGGTGGAGAGATGGATTGTGGGGAAGGGTGAGCGAGAGAGAGAGATGGATGGCGAGGGGATAGTGTGTGTGTGTGTGTGTGTGTGTGTGTGTGAGAGAGAGGGGAGAGAGAGAGAGAGGGGGGGAGAGAGAGAGAGGCCTTAGCCCTGCTCTCTCTTATCTCTCCAGTTTGGTGGAGTTTTAAATTATTCATTCCCTGCTGCTCCCGCCGACTTACACATCTCCATCACACGGCTGCCCGCATCCGCCCGGGGAACAGGCGGTCGCCACGGCAACCTTATCGCAGATCGCAGATTTCGGCTCCAGAAATGAAATAAAAGAGGAAATTGGCTGTATTAGCATAAGAGGAGTCAGCCCGGAGTTGAATACACACATCACCCCCCCCCCCACCCACCACCCCCACCCACCACACTCCCCACCATCCTCCCACCACCGCCGCCGCCGCCCCCTCAAAAGCTCACAGCAACACCCCGCCCCTGCCTCCTCTCCTTATCAGCGCTGTCTGATCGCTGCTCTCCCTTTCTATATTTTTTTTTTTCTAATTCCACTCCCCCTCACCCACCACCACCACCGCCGCCGCCGCCACCGCTACCGCCGCTGCCGCCACCAACTCGTCCTCCAACCACACACACACCCCCCCTGCCCCCCCCCCCCCTCCATCCCTCTCTCCCTCCGCCCCCACCGTCCCTCTTTGTTCCTTCTTGTGCTTGGAGAAGAATGGGGCGAGTGGGCGGGAGAGAAAAATAGATGTGGTCGCCGTGACCTCTGACCTTTACAGAGGGGAGTAAACAATAAGCAATAACCTGGGAGACGTGACTCCGGCTACTGACTGACAGCACACTTTATTTCCTGTCCAATAGGACCTTTTTTCCCTCCTCATCATTTTATTATTGGTGTTTTTTTTTTCTTCTTCTTCTTCTTCTTCTTGCCTGTCTTTCATTCTCGGTCCGGTCCGTCGGGATCTACCATCTCAATTTTTCGAGATGTTCTGGGCAGCGTTTCTTGACGCTGACCTTAAAAAAAAAAAAAAGAAAAGGTCTGAGATATTGTTTTGGCTTTCAGGTGAATGGATGTAACTTCCTCGCAATGTGAGGCCTCGCCAGTGTAATCACTCTTTGCAAAAAAAAGGCCCAGGTCCGCATTAACATCCTCCGTCAATACATAATCTCCTATAGCCATCAGCAGTCCTCCATCAATGTGAAGCCACAAAGGCCGGGGCACAATGCAAACTCTTTAGGAGACACCCATAAATGTGTTTCCCCCCTTAGCGCCTATTCTGCTGCCACTTAACCATTCGGTAACAAGTCGTCCCCATTCCTTCGTCCCCCCTCCCCTCCCTCTTCTCCCCTCCTTCCTTCCCTAATTGAAGTTAAACAGCTGAGAAATAGCGACCATGTCCCTCCCCATATGGTTATAAATGTCAACATACTCTCCCACTTAGATTGACACTTCCCCAGGGAAGAGTGCGTCTGCAAGTGTGTGTTTGTTATGGTAATCATCTTCCTCCCTCTCACATCTTTTGTGCAAATCAAACCAGTAAGGGTGGGGTGGTGGTGGAGGGGGGGCCCCAATAAGGGACAATAACGCCCACCGCGCTCGCTGGTGGCGTTCTCTATTATCAACACTACCATCATTATGGCAACTTAGTTGAATGTTATTTTAAAGACAGTTGTGTTTTCTGTAGGTCCCCAATGCCCACAGATAAAAAAATGTTAAAAAAAGAAGCATGACTGAATCGATGAGGGATTAACACCAGCATCCACTTTGTTCACTCACTCACTCAGCCTCCCCCTCAATTTCTGACTGTCTTTTTCTCTTTTGTTGATCTGAGTGAGTGTGTGTGTGCGGCTGCTTCCAAACTCCCAGCTTCATCAGAGGGGTTTTTTTTTTTTTTTGGCGGCGATCCGACCCGGTTTTGACCTTTTCTGTCAAATCCCATAACAGAGCGCTGTCTTTCTGTGAGCGTGCTGACTTCAACATAAAATTCACAACCAGAGTCAAAAACTTTGGGATGCAAGTTCACTGACGTTACAAAAGGGTGATGCTGACATAGTTACTGAAGAAGTTTTTTTGCGTTTTCATGCCAGGTGTGCACAGAATTTAACTCTATTGGCGACTAAAAACTTACCTGGCACATGACACATTAATAGCAGGTGTTGGTAAAGAGAAGGAGGACCATCTAGATGATGTAACAATACTATAGATTTATGTTGAGGCCATTGGTTTAAATTATTTCTAACATAGTTCTTGAGAAATCATGTGTTCTCCATCAGTTTGGTATATTGAATGCCGTTCATTAGTACAATACCCAGAAGCCTTATTTACCATAAGAAGAGGAACCCATATTCAAAATGCTTTGTTGTTGCTGTTGGGAACAAAACGGCGCAATATCATTGCTGATTTCAACCAAACTTGACCCTGAATGTGACAGTGAAGCGATTTGAAAACTTGGTGATTAACCAAATTGCTCCCTGGGAGTTGTAGTCGACCTCTCCTTATGTTCTTTTCCTCCTCAGAGTTTTTATACCTTCTTGTCTCTCAGGTTTCTTTGGATCACAGTCGCGGTCTGCCTGGTTATGAATCGCAGGCTTCAGTGGAACTTGGCTGCAGACCCCGTTGCTACTGCTTGACGCCCACGCCTGATATTATTATTATTAGTCATGTTTCTATTATTATTATTGTTGTTGTTATTGTGTCTCTCTCTCTCTCTCTCTCAACCCAACCAGTCAAAGCAGATGGCCGCCCACCTAGGGGAGTTTTTCCTCACCGCTGTCACGAAGTGCTTGTTCATGGGAGAATGTTGAGTACAGTCTAGACGTGCTCTATGTGAAAACTGCCCTGAGATGACTTCTGTTGTGATTTGGTGCTATATGAATAAATAAATTGACGTTTTTATGTGCACAGTCTTGTCCTTTTGACCTTTTTTAAATCAAAGAACCAGATATTTTCTTATACAGCTGCTCATCTCTTGTGCAGATGATTGGATGATTAGAGTCTTTGGAGGTGCTAGGTCAGTCACCTAACATTGTCAAGTTTGACATCTGGAACCTTGAATGTAACAGCCCTCAAAACACAGTTGAACATCTTTCAAAATCAGTGTGCAAGGTGCATTAAACTCCAGGAAAAAACATTAGCAACACCGTTTCTGCTTTGTGCTACCAGTTAACTCTCTAAGTCTGGTTTTACCCTGACCAGTTTACTCTCTAAGAATGGGTTAAACTGGCAACCAACAAGGATTCTCTATATGCTGTGTGAGAAATGGGCCATGATATTGAGTGCGATGATCCGCTTTGAGATGTCTTGATGTACAAAATAATGGAATCAGCAGAGGCACCACGACTCCGGCCTTTCTCTCTCTCTTTTCTGAGACTTTGTGTTATTGCTTAGATATTCATGTATATTTATGTGAGTGTTTTCCACTGGCAACCACTTCAGTCAACTACATCATATCCATTATATCAGAATTGACTGCACTGACTGACTTGTATCCGGACTAATAAAAGGCCAAAAATGGCAAACCATTACATCAGTCTTTCCCATAGGAAACTAATCAGATGCACAGGGATCTAATCAGATGCACTTCTCCCACTCTTAGCACAAATGTCCCTACAGACGCCGGATGGGAAAATGTGAAAGAAGAGGACGGGGGCACAGTAGCAAAGACTCATCACCCTCAGCTCAGATACTGTCCACCTCCTCTGTCTCCGAAACCAGCCAAAACGAACAGAAAGAGGCAGAACGTAATGCACGGAGGGGATATTATGGACGGTGGTCTTCAGTCTAAATAAACAGTTAAGAGACGTATATGAATAACAAGAAAAACACTAAAGGATCTTATCTATTAATTGGAGTCCAAAACTGAGCTTTTGAAGATCTTCTTTCTCATGAAGCGATCCAAATGTCTTCTTTCTACCCCCTTTTTTTTGTTCACCCATTTATCTGTTTCATCACAAGTGCCTTAATATTTTGGAACAATCCCGATTACTTCTAGAGGCGTTATCTCCTGAAAGGCTTCTTTCCCTTTCGTCCTGCTCACTAATTCCCGAAACCCTCCTCCTGTGTTTCCCCACTTCGTAGCATCGGGCCTGTTTATTCCCCAAGCTCTTAATCTGTTTTAAGTGGTGAATACTTTGGAACAGTGAAGAAAAAGGCCTTAACATGAAGACAGCCCAGGCATCCTGTGCCATGCTGCTATCCTTGGTGGTCTTCTAAAGCTCCCTCTCCCTCTGTTTCTCCATGTGATTGTGGCTGGTATGGTTGGAGGCTCATCGCAGCCTACATGTGATTTCACATGGGCTATAGAGACACTTAGCGCCTGTGGCTCTGTCCCTCCCACACACAGTCTGCTACGAAGAGCTGTACCACTCACAATCCGATGTGTAGGTTTTGCTGAGAAGCGCCTGTAGTGATGACAGTGTGTCTGTGTATGCGGAGTGTGTGTTTGTGAGAAAAGAGAAAGTGTGTGCAGGGCTTGTAAAGTGCGCGTGTGCGAGTTCGATGCCAAGACCACACATCCAGCACGGTTTCTGTGGAATCACACACACAGAAATACACAGGATGTCAGCCAGTGGTTTGGTAATAGTAAGTGACAGGGTGAGACGGGAGACAATGATGATCCCTCACCGTCCTAAAATGGATCGGTGCTGCCCCCCCCCGCAACTCTGGTCCAACCCCTCCCTCCCACGCTTGTCCCTGCTCCCTGGCCCTGAGCAGATAACCGCGGCGGGACCGCAAGCGGGACGAGGAACGAATCCCAGAGGTGTGTCCCGTAACGGCGCCGCTCCGCTCTGGCCAAGGGAGTGTGGGCGCAATGGGGCTGATACCCTACTGGTTTGTGGGTAGCGGCGTCACACTCGGTTCCAGCCCTCCAGGGTCGAGGTATAAGGGGATACTGTCTTTTCTTGTCCGGTCGGACAACGTTGGTCACAGTGGATTTCCAGAGCAGGCTGAGGAGCAGTGCACAGTCCCACACCATGTTAAAGAGTGCGGGACGGCAGCCATTTGTAGTCCTGTTTGGACAGGCGTCAGTGTGCGGTGGGCTGGTGATATGGACATTGGAACAAAGGGGATTGAGACAAGTGTCAACAACAGCAACAACAACAACAAGTACAGCCCAGCATGTGTTTGATTTGATGTAGTTTGCTTCAGGCCAAAGCAAGTGTTTTTTTTTTTTTTAATTTTTCCAGCATCAAGTAACAAAGCCCAACCAAGATGACAGATGTAAAGTTTCTCTGCAGAAACAAGAACCTCCAAACGCACAGAGGCACATTTAAGTGAAGTTTAGGGATGAGAATTGTTAAGATTTTATTGATACCAATGCCGTTATCGATTCTGCCTATTAGTCCAATTCTTTATTGATTCTTGAACATTTTTCTGTGTGGGGAAAAAGAGGGCCCACACATGGTTTCAGTGTCAACACAACTGTTTTATCATCTCCACTGTTTATCAATGAGTTTGCATGGTGATGAATATATGAAACATATTCTGGTAGATAAGATATATGGTCCACAACCAAAAGTTACCTGCATTAATTAATGAATTAATTCATTTGAAAGCATCGTTCAGTGTCCTCTCTGTATGAGAATAACAAGATGAGTGGGAGGAGTGCTCTGCTGTGTTATTAACATGTCTCCAGCAGTAGAGAGCAGCCTCTCTGATGAACCGTTAGCTTTGGGGAAAACCATCGCTGTCCAAGACGTTGAACGGGGTTTTTGAAGTGAAACAGACTGAGCACCGAGTCATTTTTCTTCTTATTTCCTACCCTTTTTTCTGTTTCTCACCTCAGAGTTGGTTTAAGTTGTTTAATGCTGCAGTATGTGTTGGTCTCGTTTGTTACTGCTTGAGTTCGCTGCTCTGCTGTGCTAACGTTAGTCTCTGACTAACGGCGTAGAAAGTTCACAGTATACTTCACATTCGTCTCGCAAAAGGGTAATTATTTACTCATTAAATCAAAAATGCTTGCAACCACGGCCTTTTTTCGAAGAAGAATTACAAGATAGCCAAAGATAACTCTCTTGCGTGTGTGCGCTGTAGACGGTCCGGAGGCTGCAATGCCCTCGCAGTTGAGCTCCACCTTTTTTTCCCCCCATCAACATCACATACCTATGCATCGATAAGAGGAATTGATAAGCTTGGAGGCATTCGATTCTGATGGATTGGACAATTTGGAACCGGTTGTGAACTGGAACCGGTTCTCAATTCCCATCGCCAGTGAAGTTACTGATGGAAGAAATTCTGTGCCAGGAATCAATATCTTTAAATCTGGGTATTTTTATTCCTCAGATTTAATATAACTAATTTCCCCCCTAACTACTGTGCTATAATCTTGCCAACAACAAACAGATGTGAAGTTTCCCTGCAAAGACAGAACATTTGGATGAACATAAACACCTAATTTGACAAAATTACCGTCATATCAAAGCTATAAGGTCTACTGAGTGCTGCAAAGGGCAAAGGTTCATACTAGGTACTTTTCTTTTTAGCATCAAAGAATGAAAGAAAGGCCAACAAACATCTGTGGTGTTGAACTTCACAGTAACACCAGTGGTAAGTTAAATGTTAAATAAGTCACAGGGATTCTTAAAAACTATATTCTATATATAACTATATGAAAACAGTGAGAAGGAAAAAGTGGAGGCTTCTACAAAGACCTTCCAAATGCACAGAGGCAACTAAAAATATCCACAAAAATATGACTATATGATGTATTTTTAAAAAGGTTTGTGTAAAAAGCAAAAGTTACACCAACTGCAGATTTTGGAAACTGACAAGACCAGAACCATATCAAAAGGTTTATAAGTTCTCAATTACTGTGTCGATTACAATTAAGCCAAGAAAGAGACAAGACAAGATACTCATACATAACACATGTAGCACGAGAGAGCGCACGAGGCAATGCGCTTGATATAAACCTATGTCTGTGTGTGCGTTTGTGTGTCCGGGTGTTGTAGCAAACGAGTGAGCGGGGCCCATAAATCGTGGTGCTATCAGCGGTCTGGTCTCAGCCACCCTTGTGTTCTTTTATTGAATGTTATTGTAGCTGTACGGCCCCTCGGTAGATATTTCCTGGTCAGAAATCAAGATCAAAGCCGAGGGGTTTTGGGGGGAGGAGAGGGGGGAGAGAGAGGAGAAGAAGAGGAGGAGGAGGATGGGAAGGAAACAATGACTGATGGACATTGGAGGAGAGGGGAAGAAGAGGGGATAAGAGTTGGAGTGGGTGGCCACTGGCACTGCTTTAAAGCTACGGGAAAAAAGAGTGAGTGGCGATATTGGACTTAAAGTGAAAACTGGGGGTGTGAGGAGAGATGTGATGTGTATTTAGGATCATCCTACGATGAAGGATGCAGACAATCTCACTATTGTTGTCTTGTGATTGGTCAGATGAGGGTGTTATTATTTTTTTTTTTCCTCCTTTTTTCTTTTTGGACTGTGTAGGAGTAATACAACACCACAGAGATCAAAATACCGAAACTTCTACAAGTTATATCCACCAGGGGAAAAGTAGAATAGATACAAACTTGTTATGGTAATGATGTAAGTGTGTTTGTGGGTTTGTGACAGAGTGAGAATTCAGTGGGTGCGTGTCTTTGTGAAATTCCGTTTTACTCTCTATAATCTTTTGGAGGAGGTTCAAATGTGTGAAAGTTTTGACTGTTGTGTGTAGGTGTTGCTTCGGTTCATCTTTCATGAATTTATGTTTTCATGAGATAAATAAACACGACCAGATTTAAAAGATTTAAACCAAAGTGCACTGATATAGACAATATAGCATAAGATGAGATAAAAAAACCCCCAAATTAGACGTATCTGACCACCAAGTCCTACAGAACTTTGTCACAAAGAAGAATTTGATTTGCAGATATATATCAACAAAATAAATATAATTTCACTTATAATTTAACTTATTTTTCTTTTGCTGTATTATAGCCAAAGCTGAAAATTGATTAAATGTGATTTTCTCACTGATCTACACATAGTGAACCGTAGTGTAAAAATGCATGTTTTACATTAATATTTACAAATTAAGCATAAAAAAATGATTAGATTAGTCATTAACTGCCTTTTTTTCTGTCCTATCCTGCAATATAAAGCATTATGCTGCTTCCACAATCACAATAAAGCATTTACAACTCAATAATACTTCATATTTTAATGTATCAGATTAAGAACTGCTTTAAATATTGTCTCTTTATTTCAAGTCCTAAACTTTTTCAGGGTTTAAAAAAAAAAACGCCCATTTCAAATTCTTATGGCACAGAGTTTTGGTGAGAAATCTACATAATTTCAAATCAATTTATTGTCATTTAAGAAGCAAAAATGCAAACATTCACTCATTTAAGTTTCTGAGATTTTCCTGTGTCTCTTTTTTTAACTGTATATTTGATGTAAATTGCAGATCTTTGGTGATTTGAAGATGTGATATCTTTGGTTTTTGGAAACTGATGGCCATTTTTCATGATTTTTAGACACTAAATGAATAATTATTGAATTCAAAATGATTAACAGGCTAAATAGATATTCAAATAATATTTAGCTGCAGCCGTACAGTTCTCATAATAAGTATGAACCCAAAATCGAGTCAAAGGGCTTCCAAATTTCTTATCACATGTATTCAAACGGTAGGTAAACACAGGAAAGTCAAGACTCAGATTACACAAAAAAAACCCAGAGTATTCTTCACTTTGTTGTTTTAAGTATCCATCTTAACCACTGTTTCAAGGATTCGGCGAACAAATCTCACTTTATGCACCTTTTTCGTATGTACAGACTGTAATACATTGTTACGTACATCTACACGTAGGCGTCTTTTTTTTTTTTGGACTTTCCCGTGGCCTCTCTCTCCTTGCTTTAATTGCTGTGGGGATCACAGGGCGGCAGGGACAGAATGGACTCCAGAGATTGTGGTTCCACCGCTGCTTCCCAAACTGGCTTTTCTCCACATGCGCCCGCTCGCCAAGCACTCCCAAATTCCCCCATTTGCCACCCTCTCACCCCACACCTCGCCTGGGTAATGGAATCAAAAAACAAGCGCTTCTCTGCAAAGATAGACAGTCATTTCCAGAAGGAGGCTGGGTCGACTCCGTCGCTCCTAAGTGGGGAGTTATAAAGCGTGGAGCAGTTTAGTATTGGCTAAAAAAGCCAGAACTCCCCCGTCTAACACCCAAGTATGGTCTTCTCCTTAGTTCTCTTGTCTCTACCTTTTACCTCCTCTCACAAAGTACTCCCTTATTTTTCCCTCCTCTCTAATCTTCTCTTTTCCTTTCCAAGTTATCGGTTTCTTCTCCTTTTCTTCCTTTCCTTTCTGTCGGCTTCCTTTTCTTTCCACTGGCCTCTTTTTCATGATACTGGTTCCTTTTCCTTTTCTTCCTGCTGGCTTCCTTTCCTCTCCTTTCCTCTCCACTTCCTATCCTTTTTCGTTGGCTTTCTTTACTCCTCTCCTCTCCTAATCTCAGCTGAGCACTGGGAGCAGATGAGGCTTATTTAGTGTTTGGAGTTTCCCCTCCGTGCTACTGGCACTAGAACATCTCCTACCAGGCCAAGGTAGATGAGGACAGCAGATACATAGCAGGCAGCTTTTTGTGTACGGAGGATTTGATCTCATCCGGATCCCAAAAGCAGAAAAACTCTCTCAGTCACATACACTTGGATCAGACATCGGCCTACACTTCTTTTGGCCCAGGGGGGGCAGACAGACAGGCAAGGTGAAGCGTGGGAGTAGTTTGCATATTTATTACAGAACTGATCGATATTACTCCGGTTGTATTGGTGGGGAGATCATAACCTCAATTGATTCTTGTGACATTTTTTTTTTTATCAGATTTCACAAAAGGATGCATGCATGTTATTCTTAGTAGCATTAGCAGCAGTTTCCATGTCCCATAATGGAGTAAGTGCTGTTTTAGAGACTTTTTTCTGTCACAAGAAAGAAACTTAGAGAAAGATACTGAATACTTACAATTTACTTGACATTTCCTCTGTACGACACAATTACAGCAGCATGAAGAGCTATATTTTATGTTTAAAGAAATCAAATTACTCACTGCAATGTGAAAGTGTTGCTATAGTATGAAGATACCACTGAGAATCAACAACTTTCAACCTTGCAAAAAAAGGTTCCTGTTTGAAACTTTGAATACCTCTGACTTTGTGACACTTTGGTCAACGTATTCCCTGGAGTTAAAAGAGAAGATTAATATCAATATCTTCTCTGTGTTCAGTAAAAAATATTAGCCCAAGACCATTATAGCATAACACAAAAGTCTTTGTTAGCACCTAGACAGAAAGTAGAGGATGACCGCTCTCAACTCCTCCAGAATGTTATCTTAACGTTGTATCACGTTAGCTTGTTGGCTATCTTGTTAAGCTAGCAACCGATACATTCAAGATGTTGTTGGTCAGTAAAATGCCCCAATGCGCAAGCTAACTGCTCATTAAACTACAGTTTCTTGTTTTCTGTTTCTAAATACACAAGATACAATGAGTAAATAAGCTAGCTTTGGGGTTGTTAGAGGATACCTTTGATGGACCTGAGCTAGGCTACAAACAGACTTCAGTTTAGTCCTGTTATCTAACTGACAGTAGCAAAGCAAAGCAGTGTGAAAGTGATTCTTAAATGTGGTTAAATTCAAAGATGTCTAATATTAGCATCAATATACAAGCTGATTTTATCCCACAATATCATGTCTCAAAAACCTGTAGCAAACCCTCAATTGACCCCCATACAGGTTTAAGATACACACAGAGGAGGAAAACTGCAGCTGCTCTGGTTATTGTGATTAGAGCAGTGTTTTAGTGATTTGGCAAGATGCTCTGGTGATAAACAAGTGATTATGTACATGATCCACTCCAGCCACCCTCTCCATCCTCTCCCTCCCTCCTCCCAAAAGCCAACATGTTGGATCTGTGTGTCTGAGTCTCTGATCTGATGCTACAATTGAATGGAGGCTCTGGAGCCCGACTACCTCGAGGAGGTCTACACAGATAAGCATTTAAAAAACACTAATCTCCCAATCACTATCGCTCACGATAACCGTCTGTTCGGGCAGTGATCAGTGCGGAGATTATGGATGTGATCTGGATCTGATCACTCCTGGCGATATCAGACGCGTGGCTGAAATAGATTTGGGGAGTTCTGTTCCAAAAGAATTCAGTGTGTGGGGAAAAAAAAAAAAATCATCTCACTAGGAAAGATTTTTATGACAAAAAACAACAACAGTACATCAGAGGATACAGTGTAATCCAAGCTAACTTGGATTCAATTGACCTGAAAATGAATTTCTGATGTTGGGAATGATCGCCGTTGCTAGTGAGCGTGCACTCTGTCCAAAGAAAGCTTTACTCACTTATTAAATGGCTCCACACCATCAATGACAACACCTTTTAGGATTTATTGGTGTTCAAGTTATCTCTAAATTACGTCTTCCTAGCTATTGCAGTCAAGTAGCTTCAGGTTCATGATTGCCTGGTTGATACACGAACACGTTTTTGTTAATAATAAAGGGACAGTTCACTGTATCTATGTATTATACTCACTTATTCAGGGTCACTGAGGGCTGAAGACCAGCTAACTATGCATTGGATGAGACGCAGGGTACATCTGCTACATGTCGCCTTTGTTCATCTCTGAAGAGCAATTAAAAAGAAAAGTCTTCATGTTATGTTATGTTTAAACTTGTGTTTGTGCAGGAGCCACTGTAGGAGCCACTGTGAATATGTTTGACCAAACATATTCACAGAGTTGTGAGGTGTGAGGAAACTAGATCACCTGGAGGAATCTCGTCGGTCTTGACGCAGAACCTTCTTGCTGTGGGACAACGGCACAAACACCTGAGCCAACATGCCGCATCTTTACATGCTCGTGCATTTCTGTTCGTCATAAATCCTTTACTTTAAATCATTTAGAACTGATGTCAAAGGAGACTACCCTCTATTTGAAAACTAATAGCAGTAAACTAAAGAGACAGTGACAGTGTTTAACCATCAAATTGAGCAAAAAAATCCATGTTATTTTTGGAAAAAAGCATGAATTCTGTTTTTTTTCCTTTAAAAGGTCGGTGCAAAATCACACCAGTTTGATGTAATTTAGTTTGGTATATGCTGTGATTTATGCCATAAAGGTTTATGTCAGGTGGGGAAATTGATTTTAGGTCTGTTTTTCCTTCACTACATGCTTGATTCTGTCATTTTTCAGCCTGTCTTTCTGCCATTAGGTCATGCTGTACCACAGCTCTGATCCGTGCAGCGGATACAGGCTCCTTGTTTTGGTTGGGCCTCAGGTAAGCATCGACCAAGCAAAAGGCTTCCAAAAAAAAAAAAAAGGCCTTTCTCATCTTTCTACCTGAGCGTGGCGTAACCGCGGCACAGACAAAACACCAAATCTAAAGCTGATCGACATCAAAGCCGCCACTCCTCTCTCTTCTCTCTGTTCCCCGCCATCGCTCCTTTTCACAGCGCTTCACCACAAACCCGGCTTCACCCAACTGGTTCCACGTCCTTTCCCTGACCTTGTAGCTCTCTTTTTATCCACTGATTATCAACGGCCGTGGCTGCACCCCCCCCCCCCCCCCCTCCTTACCCCCACTCATCTTCTTTCTCTTTGCTCATCCCTCTTTTACTCTCAGTGTGTGGGCTGCTGCTCAACAGGAGGTCGTCCACAGGTAACTCAGTGGAGCAGCTCGCCATGCTAATCCACAGGAGAAGAGAAGAAAGAGGGGAAAAAAGTGGAGGAGAGAAAATGGGATTAGGGTGGGGTGTGTGTGTATGCATGTGTGTGTGTGTGTGTGTGTGGGGTCTCTACACACCATCATCATCATCATCATCATCATCGGAGCCTTAATCAAGCCCAGTTACATCTCAAACCAGCCTTGAATGTTTGCCGCTCGTAATAATGTGCACCTTCTGTCTAATTTGGCCATTATTCAGGCCTGTCAGACCGCAATTATTTAGAGCTTATCTCTCTCGCACACGAGATGACGCGTTTGTCACGCTTTTGCTCCACGCACAAACACACACACACAGAAAAACGCACACACACACACACACACACACACACACACACACACACAGGGGCAGGCTTTATAAATTCCATTGATGACTGTGTGCGATATGACCTGGTACCCCCCCCCCACACCCCCCCATCCACCCCCCCTCCTCATCATTACTGCATTGATTACCTTGGTTGGCTTATCATCTACACATATTCAATCTCATCAAGAGAAGCCACAAACACACACACACACACACACACACGCGTGCACACTCCATATTGTTTGCGCGTAGATGGAGATTGCATTGTTGTTTATCCCCCGAGTTTGTTTATTCTATTGGCTGATTTGTGTTTAGTAATGTCATCTATCCCCCTCTGGACTTGGAGCCAAGCAGTGGGGAAAGAAAAGAAACACAATCTCTCCATTCAGATTGGCTGAGAATCGGATGCATGATATTGGGTTTCTATGATCTTTTTGTGAGCCGTAATTTGATGCCACGCAAAAGTGTTTAGCGGAACAAATATAGAAACGTTGTTAAATTATATCATAAATTAGTGATCAGGAGGAAGCGACAGAGGGAGGGAGACGGTGATATGTATGTATTTACTGCAGTGATTGGGTTACATTTGCCATAACAAGAGCAATGTTCCACATAGCGTTTTTTTGTGTTTGTTTTTTTTTTTTTTTTGACATCCCAATTTAGTTAGTGTTATTTGGAGAACAAACCAGCCATGTAATACACAATAAAAGTTAGAGTAATGATGTTTTTAGGCAATAAAGCCAATGGATATGGGCAGTCATTAAAGTATCCTTACAATTGCAAAAACAATTCTTATCAACTGGGAAATGCTACATTTTCCGAGGATGAGGAAATGAGGCGGTGAACAAAACTAGCCATCAGATAGTGCGCCTCCTTAATTCTCTCATCCCCTGTTAAATAATATCATTATCATTGCCTAATGACGATGGTGCAGCAGTGCTTATGGAATAAGCCGATTAGGACAGAGACAAACAGCATGGGGCCAGGAAGCACGGCAAGGCCATTTACCACTTCATACAGGACAAATGAGTGTGTCTCCACCATCTTTCCTTCTCTCATTCCCTTTTTCAATCTCCCACCCCCTCCACACACACACACACACACACACACTCCACTTCCATCTATTTCATTTCTTTTTTCTTTTTTTTTTTTTTACACCAGGCCATCATGAAGTATTTGATTTCCTCCCTCCTCATGCCTCCTTTCCTCTCTCTCTCCATTCCACCTCCTTCTCCTCCTCCTCCTCCACCACCTCCTTCCTCATCCCCCCCCGCTCGCCACCGCCGCCCCTTCTCCTTTGTGCGGAGGTAATCGTAGATGCAAAGGGAAGGGGGCCGCGGGGCTCTTATCAGCCCATAACATCTGTTGGCGTGTCAGGTGATGAGATGGAGCGCTCGCGGCCTGCCGGCGGCCTGGACGGCTCCTTTAATGCAGAGAGGGGAGTGTGCAAACAAACAGCGGCTGATAGGGTCTATGCTTGTCACAATCGCTCAGGACCGTGATCTATCTTCCCCCTGCCTTTCTCGCTCTCTCTCTCTCTCTCTCTTTCCCCCTCTCTCCCTCTCTGTCTCCATCTTCCCCTCTCCCACTTGAGTGCCCATGTTCTTCTTCACTTTCCCCCAAAGACCTTTTTTTTTCCTCTCTCACTCACTCTCTCGCTCTTTAGTGCACCCTTGTTTTCATTTTAAAAATCAAAGCCTGCCCCCATTTTGCTCATTAGATTTAGCCTCTAATGTTTGTTTCATGATTTTGCACAGTGTTGATCAGGTTGTTATAAATGGTTTTCGGAGTGGGGTGGGGGGGGTGGGGGTGGGGTTGCAAACAGAGAGGAAAGGGAAGTGGATGTCTGACAGTGAAGATGTAGTAGATAAGATGGTCAGCAGGACTATCAGCGTAGACTTACAGTACTGTTATCAGGAGCCACGCATGCTCAAAAGAAAATGTTTTTACCTTATCACGCTCATTTCCACAATCATCAGCCAGCATCAACAGTGCTGGCAACATCACTGGGAGCACCATCATCATCATTATTATCATATCCATCATCATCACTGTCATTATTAACAGTATTGGCATTGTCATGGGGGGAAACCCATCAGGATCATTATCGTCATTATCAAGGTCATCATTTTCCTGTTTCATTTTTTACTCAGTCTGTTGGTTTCAAGGATTAGAGCCCAAAACTTCTAGACTATTTCTGAAATATTGGCCTTTGGTTTGGTTCATTGACATCAATCTCATACTGTACGTAAATAACCATAATATATAGATTTTGTCAGAGATAGAACAATACAGTCCTGGACTTATTTCCATTTTTGTCCTTGGTCCACCAACATCTATCAAGACTGAGACAGGTATTCCATGTGTAACATTACAATGTATTGGAAAACAAGAACTAGACAGTTAAATCATATGAACAATCGCCTCGTTTTTTGGGTTATTTTTCAAAAGGTTGACTTATTATTTATCATAGAAGACTGCAAAAAAGACATAGAAGACGTACTGTTTGCTAATCTGTGCTCCTTTTTGTCTTGAATTTAAAGTGATTGGGAGGAAGCTAAAGGTAGCATAGAGCTAAGAAACCATATAACCTTCTGTTCAAATTTTAATTATAATCTAGAAGGTTTGTGATATTGTGTGACTATAATTTTACACTGACAGGTCTGACAGTAGCTAAAAGCTAATGGATTCTCTCATTATAAGACATCATCTCTCTGGAACTCAATCAAATCATGATTGGTGCAAAGAGAAATATCTTGACCAAGACACTGGACAAAGTGAAACTAATTTATACAACCCAGACTGAGAAATGATGTATGTGATTGTATACAAATATGCATACCATAATTAAGATATGCTCTGTATTGTTTTGTTAATTTATGGCACTTGTAACTGATGCCATGTCCACTACTTTTTTCTAATTGGGTTGTCTGTCCCGGGTGGAGAAAAGGTAGATGAGGAGACTTAATTGAATGAATATCACAATGTACATGGAGAGACGATGGTGTCATATGTTTATTGCTATACGATAGAATATCTACAGCATAATCAACAGTATGTTTATTATTACAGATGTATGCAGGGGATGATGATTTGCATAAGGATACAGAAGGTTTCTGATATATAAAAAGTACAGTGACAGCAGAGTCAAATCCACTTTTATTTGTACTATACAGCTCAATATCACAAATATGCCTCAGGGGGGGTTTGGCAGTGATTATGAATCCTTCTGGATCAGTTACATTGGGCCAATACCCAATATGTTTCACCTGATACTGATCCAATGTATCAGTTCAGTACATGATTGATTGTGTTTGATTGGTACAGGACATTTTAAACCCTTAGACAACACTAAACCCAACATTGTAAATAGAAAAGTAAAACCAGAGTACTCAGTCAAGACCTTCTGATATCTTTCCAATAAATATATCACCCATTTTCTGAACTGGTTATCCTGTTCAGGGTCACACAGGAACTGGAGACTGGAGGATATCCCAACATTCATTGGTTCTATACAGTTCACCAGTCCACCACAAGGCCGACATACAGATTCAACCATTTACTCAGACAGGTAATTTGGGGGTCATTGATTCACCTAACCTGCATGTCATTGGTCATAACCGCCTCATGAGGCCTTTTTATAGCATTTCAATTGGTCTACTAAACACTCTGGGAATGTAAATGTGTTGAGTTTGTAAGGTCCAGAATATATCAGAAGAGCACATTTTCTATTAAGACATTTTACATGAAGAAGTCTTTTATAGGAGTAAACACACAAACACACACACACATCCCCTTATTACAGCTGTTTAGCTCCAACCATAAGAATTTGTTAAATGAAATGGGTTACATTAGCTTCTTAAGCTTCAGGGGATGTGTTTATCACTTGTCTAGCAAAAAAAAAAGCACATGAACAGTTTTTCTCTGGTGGCTGAAGTCCACATTGTCAAGAAACAGCAAAAAAAAAAAAAAAAAAAAAAATACTATCCTAACACTGAGCCATAATGTATTTCAAAACAAAATGACAAAAAACTGAATCAAATTGCAACTTTAACCCACAGCCAGCAGAAACCCTTTGCTCTCCATCCTAACCCAAATGAAACAGGATTTAATCCCCATGTCTAAGTGCTTTGCAGGGACTACATCAGCCCCTGTGCCGAACTGTACTGCTTCTTCTGAAGCTACACAACTATAATGTCATTGTCAGATGGCTTGTGGCAGCAAGATCAATAGTTAGTAATTCCTTGGCTGGGGGTCTGAGAGTCCTCGCCTTGCTCTCTCTGTCTGTCCCCCCCGAGCTAGAATGTCCTCTAATGGAGCAGGCCAGATCTAATCACTGCAGTAATTGAAGTTTACTTTGAAGCTTTCAATCTAGGAGAATATTTAAAGACAAAGCCACCATGAAACACTATCTACTGTCCCAGGCTTGATGTGATCTGGATCTAGTGGCCTCTTCAATAATAAATGAGAGTCTCAAGCATACTTTTATCCCTCCTTTCGTCACATGTCTGTGCATTAGATTTTACTTAATTCAAGATTCTCAGGGCCTGACCGCAAAACATTTTTGAAGGAGAATACTGATACAAATAATACAGTATGGCTGGTTTAGTCTTCTACAAACCCTGCGTCTGTTTGTGAAGCAAGTACATAACTTGTACAGCCCCGTAAGTTTTTTTCTGTGGCAAAAATGGTTGTATGATGAAGTTAGGCTATGTGATGAAATATTATGTTTGGAGTTGGTGAAGAGGTTGGTTTGGCTCCGAGTTTCTGGAAACGTGTTTTCTAAAAACAAATATTGCGGAGGCCAAGCAAAATGAAAACATATCACACAGTCACCATCTTTATACAGTATATTGATGCCGACAGCTGCGTGAAAGCAATCTGTTGAGTGCAAACATTTAAAGAAAGAAAATAAGGCTTCCGAATGCCTATCAGTATCATCTCAGTCAGCAGGCACACATTACTATTTGAATAGAGTGATATTTGCCATTTTGCCACTGATTGCAGAGTGATAATTATATAAACATACACGAGTATTCATATTATACAAGAACACTAAAACATCAATGTCCATGCAACAACCAAAATGCCACTACAAGAAAGTGATTCCTAAATAATACCAATGCAATAGTGAACATGGCAGCAACATAACAGCCAGTAGATGCCAAAACATAAATAAATCCGTAGGACAGCAATAAAACCACATACAGCCTCAGCAACATTATGGCAGAACACCAATTTAATACATCAAGAAAACCCTCAATATGCACAGAAGAAGCAGCACTTACCTTGACAAAGATAAGAAGAGATCTTTAGCATCTGAGCAGCAATAAAGCATTTCAGGAAAGGTTCCTGCAGTGTCAAGCTAGGGCTGAAAGAGTTGAAAATATTTCTCACTTCTCAATCTTTTCAATTACAATCTAAAAAATGATTATTGTTTTATTTTCCTTGAACTGTTCATTCAAGATGAAGACCAATCTTGGGGCCAATCCTTTAGTCCAAATCGTTCAATCCTAGCTGCGATGCAACATGCAGGAAGCTATTAAAAGCTATTATGATGAACAGCCAGGGCAGGCCAAAGAATGGCCTTGTGAAATGTATGCAAAGAGTGTAGTGCTAACACAATAATTTTTCCAAAACAGTACAGATACATGCAAAGCTGCAATACATAAGCAGGGGCAGTGGTGCTTGCAGCAAGTGTTAAACATTGGACATTGCACTGAGCCAAAAGGCAAACCCAACAACAGCAGCATCAATCTGCCACCAAACCAATTCATGATGATTTATATTTCAACAACGGATGGATCAACACAGTATGAAAGCATCACAATAAATGTGCTAATCAACAACCAAAAGAAAAACAAGCTCAAGTGCCATACATTAGCTGTCAACCATCAACAGCAGCAGCATACGAGCAGAAATTAGCAGCAAGCAGACGCAAAGAAAAAACAGACAGCAGCATCAGCAGCTTCATAGTTTGAGCCCAGCAAGCAAACATATAGCCATATGCATTTTAGAAAAAAAGCAGCACTTACCTTGCTGAAGTAAAACAGTGGTCACCTGGTGTTGATGGAGGAGCAAATGAGTGTAGCAGCAATGTACACCACAGCACAGCACATGAGCAAAGCAGTTATGATGAGAATAGTGAAGAAAGTTGACACGGAAACCCATTGTTTTCATAAAATGTCTTTTTTTGCTGAATATGAAATGCTTTGAGAAAATGTGACGTGACTACTTATCCTGTGTGACATACAGTCAGCCATGTTTTCCGTAAAGTCAATATTGCACGTTTAAAGGGAAATGTGCAAAACAATAATGTTTACCTTAAAGCCAGCATACAACAAGCCACAACAAAACAGCAGACCTCTGCGAAACCAATTCAGCTCTAA
This sequence comes from Thunnus albacares, assembly GCF_914725855.1. Classification (NCBI taxonomy): domain Eukaryota; kingdom Metazoa; phylum Chordata; class Actinopteri; order Scombriformes; family Scombridae; genus Thunnus; species Thunnus albacares. The sequence goes on along the minus strand of NC_058128.1, from coordinate 5,529,984 downwards.
ACACAACCACCATGTAAATCACAGCTTGTAGGCCCCATAATGTACATGACAAACATCAACCAAATGGCAAAAAAAATAAGCTCAGCCACAACAAGAAATGAATTCACAATTATTAGTAAAGCAAATACCACAAAGCAGCCAGTAAATGCCAAGAAAACAAGCAGATAGGTGAGACAACAAGCACAGCAACAGCAACAGAGCCAACACATTAGCTGACAACATAAATGTTAGCAATAGCAGCTCCTACCGTGCTGAAATGAAGCAGTGGTCTCCGGCATCAAACATTTTGGGGTCCAAACAGGACAGGAAACTCTTCTATGATGATTAGCCTGCACACATTTTCCCTCTCAAAGAAGTCCTGAAGCAACATGCTAGCTGGCTAAATGCAACATGTTTCCAGCAAAGAACTGAGTTAGCCGTTAGCTTGACTGGGTTAGTAAATGGACAGCGTGGCAGGGTGGTAGATAGGCTGGGCAAAAGGGTGAGCAGGGCAGCAACAGTTTAAATATCCCTCCCAGTGCATTAGGGGTGTGTTTGGTACATGTTTCAGCCAGTAGAGTTTGTCATGTGACTGCTGAACTCCTAGGCATGCTTTTTTCTGTTCTGCCTGGTTTAAAGCTGCTGAAAGACAATATTTTGAGCTCACATTCAATATCCAAATTTGGCTATTTTCATGCAAAATACTTAACAGGATTAGAAATGGAGAGTGTTGACACAATATATTGCTCCAGTTAGATAGATTAGCTTGTGAAACACCATTAAATGGGCCCTGTGGAGTTTTGTTGTAATCAAACCAAAGTTACGTTTACATCAAGTATTAGTCACCAAAACACATTGTCTGTATCCTTGAGGTCTAACAAACATGTTGAATGTATTTTCTTCCTCCTAAAACATTTAAAACTGACTTTTATTACTAAGTAATTTACCTCCTGCATTGATTACACATGTTTACTAGCTTGCAGTGTTGTTCTCCCCTGCCTTTATTGGTGCATTTCTGCATTTCTTGGTGCATAATAGTGACCTGTAGATCACTGGAACAATGGGAAACCATTGGCACAGTAGGACTTCAGGATATTTTTAACCTGTAGTCATTGGGCACAGTAGTGACACTGTTTTCTGCCCTTCCAGTGACCCACGAATCACAAAAACTGACCCACCTGTGTCTTTAGTGGTATGTAGGCAATCTGGCATTCATGGGGTAAAGTTATGGTTGGAGTTGAGCAAAAGAAGGAAAAAAATCACTCTTATAGGGCCAACACACCTACAGTAATCCAAAAGGCAGCGTACAGCAATCCAAAAATTAATAACTACAAGCCTGTACCAAATGGGGATAAAAAAAATATATTTTATGAATAAAATACCAGCCACAGGTCAAAAAATATTCATTCTCCATTGACAGGTTACTCGCATACCTGAGCAAATGCATCGTCATGCGCAGGGTACCTTGAGGAATCTTGAATCTCTCATTCACTTTTCTCTTCATTCCCATTTTCTCTATTGTGAGATGAGATCACATCTTGAGAAGATAAATAAGGAGAGACTATTAAAATAGACAAATTAATAAATCAATTATATTTGTTCTAATGCATCACTGGAAGATGTAATGTAGCAATCAGGATTTTGGACTTGTTGGCCGTATCTGATTAATTTCAGTCCCATCTTACTTTGAACAATCACATTCCTCTAAATGTCATCAAACATCATTATATTGCCTCAGCCGTACTTTGATGTAGTGATTTAATAGCTCCTCTTAAACGTGTTAGTTGTGTTTCATCGCTGCGTTGTGGCAGATGCGAGTTGTGTCCGTGGTTGCGGTTGCGTCGGTGGCATCTGTCCTGGCAGTGGCTCTCTGATTGATAGGCCTGAGCACAGAGGGGCAGTGGGAGATGAAGAGAGGTCTGATAGTGGGCCGCTAGATACTCCCTGATTCACTGTGTGTCAGATACTGATAACACCGAGACTCAGAGAGAGAAAGGCAGAGAGAGTCTGTGAGGGAAGTAAGAAGAGAAATAAGGGCATAAATGAATACTTGGAAGGGGAGAGGAGTGAAGAGAGAAGAAAAAGAGATGCTTTAGATGTCACGTCAGTAGACAGTGCGGAGTACGGGATTGTGGTCCGTAGCTTATTTCATCACACTGACAAATCGAGGTGTGAGTCCCATTGCTCTCGACTTCACGTTGTCAGGCGGACAAGCCTCCTCACAACATGATCTTCCTCCTTCGTCTCTCCTTTTCGACTCACCATCGCTCTTTCTCATCTATTTTTCCTCTTTGTCTCCGTGAGTGTGTATGTGTGTGTGTGTGTGTGTGTGTCCTTGTCCTGGTTTTTTATTAATAACTATCTGTGGGAGATGAAATAAAGGGTGTGTGTTTTTTTTATGCTGTTGGCGTGGTCACAGTGCTGTCATTGTAATGTATGTCTTCCGATAGCACTTTGAGGAAAAAAGAAATGGAGTGCACCTTCCTCTCCTCTTTCTGCAGCTTCAGTGTATCAATAGCATCACTCTTCTCTCCTGCCCCCCCTCCAACACCACCACCCCCCACCCTTTCTTCTTTCTCTCTCTCTTCTGTTGCAATCTATCCACTTTCCCGTTTTTTTTTTTTTTTTTTTCCTTCGATGCCCTGACCTTATCTATCCATTTTATCTCCTTCCAGTTTTCGGCGCCATTTCTCCTCTTCTTCGCCTGTCGCTCATCCTGGTGTCACCAGGTTTTCTGTCGCCGGGAAGAAGAAGGCAAAAGGTTTTCAGGAGGAAACCAACTAAGTCAGGAGGTCACTGATGACACACACACACGTGCACACGAATGTTCTGCGCGCCTGATTGTCACGGGTCATTTAGTTTTCAAACGAGACAAACATTTTTTTTATGCATACCTGTCCATCACACCGCGTGATCCAGCTCAGAGATCTGATCAAGGCCACATTCCACAAATGACAACCATACTCAAGCAAGTCACAAGCTCATCGTCCACACGCAACACCTGCAGGAAGCACAGTGCATGCAAGTGATGTGGACATGTGGTTTTGTGACACTTTGTGTGTGTGTGTGTCATCAGCTTAAACTCTCAATGACATCTCCTTGTCTAGAAAAGGTCTTTTCATGGGTTTGCCTACATGCCTTCCTTCAACAAATGCATTTCCAGTCAATGCAGACTTTCCTTATAGCATGCCTAAGCACTTGAGTGTTTTACAGTCATTACATCATAACCACATTCATTGTAAGGCGTAAAGCCACTAGCCCAATAATAAATCACGCCCAATAATTATTAGTTTGAGGGGATACATTTATAATTCGTAATACAAAATACTAATATTCTAATATGAAAAATTCCAATATCTGCAGGGGACATATATTTTTTTATCCATTTTCCTCTGATTTAGTGATTATACATATCTAAAAGTTACTGTAGTTGACAGTAAATAAGTGAACAGTTAAACTTCTGTGTTTATGCTGCGAATGGTATTTTAAAATGTACTGTAAAATGAACCTTAAATTATCATAAAACTGTGAAATTGAGACAGAAAAAGGTCAGACGCCCATACACTGCCTTTTTCTTTGTCATGCATCAGATTTGATGGGAAAATTTGTTTGAGTGCTTGATGAAGCAATAAAAGAATAGGTCGCCACACTTTCAGCGATGGCTGATGGTGGAGAAAGTGAAAGTCAAGTGGAGAAAATCACTTCCAGTTTTTTATTTAGTTTTGTTTGATTAGTTTACAGATGAATATACAGATAAGCAATGCAACAGATGGATACGGGCATGCTGTTAGAAGTCAAATAATAGCTGCTAGGGCGGAGGACAAAAACTAGCAGTATTATTTTAAATATGGTCTTAATTTTAGGAAACCATATTATTGACCAAGGTCTGTTTATTGCACCGTAAATACAACAAGGTATCACTATCTAACATTTCATGGTTATTGATGTTTAAAAATTCAAACAATTTCATGCAGAGGAACATTAGTTTTAAGATCTTAGGGTAAATGAATATAATTTCAGGATTTGGTTCCAGGTTGGTTCTCCTAAAGAGGATTCCATTGTGGAGATTACTGAACCAGTAAAACTCACAGATGTGGGGAAAATGTCCTCGAGATTTCTACCCGACATTGGAGTTCTCCTTTGTCGACCATTGACTGTGAATGCCTCACATAGCTTCTGTTATCTTTCAGTAGAAAGAAAAAAAGCAGCTATGTGGCTTGTTGTAGTACTGGAGATACTGTTGAAATTACATCTAATGACCAACCAGCTCAGATTATGATTTTATATGTATCATTCGAAAACCATTGTGTTAAGCTTAACTGCTGCGTGGACTTAAGAACGATACCAAAATTTTGCCTTCTTAAAGATTCTACTTTGGTAATCATTATTTGGATTGAGTCACACACAGGGGATTTCCGAATATGCATTCAACTCCTTCCTTAAACCACTTAATGTCTTTACTGCTGAAAGTGTGCCACAGGTCTACTATTGAAAAGAGTGCCAATATATTGGGATTATGTTCATATCCTCTGCATAATTTTATGGCTATGATGCAGCTTGTTTCATTTTATTTACACTGGCTGTCTATGGGAGGCCTTTAATTTGACGTCTTGGTTAAAACTGATGCAAAGTTTTTACACATCTTGACAGTATGTGACTATTGTTTCAATGACTATATTTAAGCATGTAGTGAGGACCTGCCTTATACTAAAAATATAGTCATTAAAAAGTTGTTGAAAAGAATACCTAAACATCTAAAAACATTCCGTCTAGACCTTTTGACCTGCAAATCATTAAATATATGGGTTGTATTGTTGTGTGGTCTCAATGTGGTTTCAGACAGGGAAAAGAACAGCATCTAAATACCTCAATACATGTAATTTTCTAGAATTTGAATCTGAAATTTTCCAAAGTACATTTTAAATTGGCACTTGGCACCCCTTAAATCCAAGAAATATTGGTACCAGCTTTCAGAAACTTGATTTCGACTGAATCCTTGTAACAACAATTGGTTATAAACTCCATACCAGCGGAGAGTTCCCGGTGGTGGACCAGTTTGACAGGTGTGGGTATGTACAGTAGTTGGGTGTAAGCTGGAGGTTGAGGACTAGAGGATGTGCTCAGTGTTTAGCATCGATCAGCAGGAGATGGAGGTCTGACTCTTAGTCCAGTGTTGTGTTGGTCTGCCCTAATTGATGTAATGAATGTGATTAGGTGCTATCTGAGGGATCGCAGAGCCTGGCCCCTTCGCCCTTTTTCCTTATCTCTCAATGCTTCCTGGGCCCTACAGAGTGGACCAATAATGCATCAGTATGAGGGGGGGAGATGGATTGACGGGTCCAAAGATGGAGGAGTTACCAGACTCTGGTCCAAATTGTGAACACAGTCACATACATCAGCACTGTGGAAATAGACACAGAATGTCACACACATGGGTTACTCGTAAAGGTGGAAGGAAAGTCATTCATATCCATCTTCAATAATAGACTTGCCATTTATAAAAATGATGGCTTTACCTGTATCTGTGAAATGGTGGATAAACTGTTGTCTTTTGCTGTTTGCGACAAACTCAAAGCCACTTTCATCAATAATTCTATCCGAGTCTCTCATATTAGTTCACTTGTATCACTTGTGTCAGTCGAATGTTGGTTGTTAGAGGGTGAGTTGAGAGGGGCCTGAACAGACACCCACGTATTCAGCAGTGCAACACTGGCATCATGTGGACGAATGGAGTCCTGCACTGGGAGGCAGAATCAGTTTTTACTGTGAGAGGCTCAGACTGATTGTTTTGGAAGTTCGAACCTCATAAAATCAATGGCATCCTCAATCAAAGGCCATTTAGATGTGTCCTTTGGAAGATTTAGACAAATGAGACACTCTAAACTCACAGTACTAATGCTGCAGTTTGATGATCGTTGTCATCTTTTAAAGTAAATAAATCCAGTTTTATCTACAGGAAGGTGCCCTTGAATGACAGACAAGTTCCAGCATAACCAAGTCGACAGTATTAGTTGATGAAGTTGGAGATGTATAACCTCAACATATGATGGCAAACTGTCAAATAATATAGCAGGTTAATGATAAATACTGTACATCCTTTAACTTTCATTTACCGGTAACATTGTCTTTTTAACGTGTCCCTGGCTGCTAACAAGAAAAATAATGTAGTTTTTGCCAGACTTATTTGCATTCAGCAGTGGATTTTGGTAACTTTCCATTGCTCCAAGTCATCTGATCAATTCATGACAACGTTGCAAACATCTAAATATTATGTAACTTAAAGAAATGCCAAAAACCATCTGAACATGTTGGATTGGCACACAATGGATAGAAGGATACTAAAAGCTCAAAATGGTTATGTTTTCCAAATTTGACCCAAAGAAGGCTGCATTTCTCTGACAGGTTTTAGGAGACTTTTTTGAGTGCTTCATCAGCCTATTATGACATATTTGGTCTTAAAATAGCTGCCTATCTATCATAAAGGGGATAAAAAAAAACATGATTGAGCAATGGAATGTATAAATACATTGAGGAAAGACATTTAAATGTAGTATGTTGATGCTCTTTCTTTCATTACATTCACTGCCTGGTCAATACCTGGTATTTCCTAAAAGGTCAACATTGGTCCATGTTAGAAAATCAAGGAACTGGTCATAAATTTAAAAAATCTGCATTTTAATCTGTTGGTAGTAATTATCTTCCTTATCTTTTTGTCATTCTGTGTTCCAGCTTTATTCGCTTCTCTTATGATACATACTGTATGTTTTTTAGAAATGTTTGAGTGATTATTAGTCCTGTAAAAGGTGAACAATTTGTCCACTGTTTCCATGGCTTATACATGGTGAGACGGGCTTGTGACCCTGTCTGTACAGGATTAGACACGAGATAGATGGACAGATAATTCTCAAGTATTTGTGTTCTGGGGAGCTGCAAAATATAACAGCCCAAGGGCCTCATTAATAAAAATTGCTTCATTTAAATTTCACTTTCAGTTCCCTCTTAAAATAAACTCTCTAATTATGTGGGGAGCACCTTGTCGATACAGTTACACAGTTATTCAGTTCCAATCAATAAATAATACATCCATCAGGAATCTGAACACAGAAGTGTGTCCCATAGTAGTCCAAACTGTTTTAATTTCACAAGTTTAATTGTTTAATTGATCGAGTCGTACTTTCTTTTTACTCAGCAATGTCGTGTTTATTATGCGGTGGTTCTACTCAAGCTGTTGAGTAAATTTCAATGCTGTGTATACATAAAGACAATGATGTTGATTTGTGGGCACCAACATGAATGAGATTAGTTATATTTCTCTAATGAGGCCTTTGATCTATTAGTTATTTGTGCTCTGAGAATATGTGCAGTATTTCATTTTTAAAAAGCACATTCAAAGTATTAATAGATGTTTTTTTTTAATAAATCCAAGGTTACAGCGGTGACTAAATAACTTTAAATTCAGTCCAAATTAAGACGGAAATGATCGGGTTTTTACATGCAGACTATCTGATTGATTTTAAATATTTGGAGGATGTAGAAAACATCGTTGTCCTGAGGCTACTAATCAGAAATATCAAGTGAACTAACTGATTGACGTCTACTATTTATCAACAGGTAGACACTGCCCCTCTGTGTTAAGAACAGTGATTTTGCTCTTGCGCCTACCACTGTTATTTATGTCCTATATTCATCCTGAAGAGGGCAGTGTGACACAACAAATACATTTCCTTACATTCACCCTCTTTTTTTCAGTCCGTTCCCTTCAATAGGTAAAAGAAACCACAGTCTGTGAACTTTGAAGGGTCTTCTACTCATTTAAAAGTAACACACAGGAATGTAACCACTAAAAGCAATACTTACACTGTACAACATACTTACACTGTACAACATACTTACACTGTACAACATATTTACACTGTACAACATATTTACGCTGTAGATGTTCAGTGTTCTCCATCCTCTATTTCATGATCTCATGTGTAATTTTCCAGAGCTGGAGTCTATCGACTTAGGCTGTTACAGTGATGCTGGTGATTAAAGCTTTCATGCACATTGATCATAAGCCACCCTGCCATGTGGTGATGCTATTAATTACAGCAAAATGCTGCAGCACTTTCATATCATCAGAGGCCACTGCCAAACAAGCGTGTGCTATTAAGCTCCGTGTAATGGCGAAGGTTTGTAATGTATGTCTCTCTAAAAATTCAATAAGCTCTCAAGACTCTCTTTCCTGAGCTGAGGAGTATTTCATGCTCGCTCGCTGAAGAAGTTCTGCATGTGATAAACAACACACTCGCATGAGACAAATGCATGTTCGTAATGTACCAATTAAATTTGCATGACTAATAAATGTATTTTTTTCATACTAGCTAATGTGGTAGACATTGCTAATTGCTGATGCATTAGACTGATAATTTAATTCAACAGGAAACTGAAGCCAACTAAAAAGAGAGCTCATGTAATATTATTGCCTCAGGTGATAAAACAGTGAAAATTTAGATGTGATACTGAGAGAAACAGACCTTGAGTGAGATAAATGTTTGGCCTGAATCCATTTCCTGACATATATTTATGGTAGTTATCCTGTTATTTGTAACTGGCTGTCATTCAGATCATTGGATTAATATTCCAGGAGGATGTAAGTGATAAAATGTTAGTAGTCCTGCTCCTTGGTAACAAGATGAGTCGTTCTGTGTTGAGTCGTGCGATGCCTTATTTTGATACACAACAAATTACCCAGCCTTACTGCACATAAAACCAGTTATAGGACATTATACAGCCTGGATTGAAAATGTGTTTATATCTGACTTTTCTGAACATCTGCAGTCTGGCTGTCTTAGTGTTTTTTCTTTATTTTTCTTTTCCATATGGGCAAACTTTCAGGGTATAACCTTCTTTCCTACCTCATCTGCTTCTACTTCCTCCTGTGTCAATATGCAATTCCGTCACCTGTCCACTAGCCGACACTGCTTGGTTTGCCACCCAAACCAGTCACATGCTGCTCCACATCAGACTGGTTAGTCACATAAGTAGTCTAGCCAATACTTGTTGTGATGACCCACTACCTTACTGTTGATTACAGCCTACTTTTGTTAACCTTCTGCAATTGTTTGTCAGGTGTTGCTGACTTCACGTTCCTGTTGCCTGCCTGCTGACCCAGTAATAAGTGTTTTTACTGCAACTAACTTGCCTCCTTGCCTTTGAGGCCCAATTCTGGACCCATAAATCCAGGGTCAGTGATAAATGACAGAAATACAAAGCACAAAGTGAGGTATGTGACGTTTGAAACAAGAAAAATAACCTTCACAAGAATACATTCTCCTTGAAGCTTTTAATTATTTTCAAACACTGCAAATTAAAAAAAATGAGGGCAAAATTTACTTAGTGGGTTGAAATAAACCAAATAGCTGCATTTAAAATCCAATTAATGCCAAGAGACACTTGTGTCAATATGCAATTCGTCACCTGTCCACTAGATAACACTGCCGAGTCTCCTGCTCATGTTTGCCACCCAAAACCAGTCACATGCTGCTCCACATCAGACTGGTTAGTCACATAAGTAGTCTAGCCAATACTTGTTGTGATGACCCACTACCTTACTGTTGATTACAGCCTACGTTTGGTAACCTTCTGCATTTGTTTGTCAGGTGTTGCTGACTTCACGTTCCTGTTGCCTGCCTGCTGACCCAATAATAAGTGTTTTTACTACAACTAACTTGCCTCCTTGCCTTTGAGGCTCAATTCTGGACTCATAAATCCAGGGTCAGTGATAAATGACAGAAATACAAAGCACAAAGTGAGGTATGTGACGTTTGAAACAAGAAAAATAACCTTCACAAGAATACATTCTCCTTGAAGCTGCTAATTATTTTCAAACACTGAAAATTAAAAAAAAAATGAGGGCAAAAATTACTTAGTGGGTTGAAATAAACCAAATAGCTGCATTTAAAATCCAATTAATGCCAAGAGACACTTAAAAGACACTAACAAGACATATTGTGGGTGTCCATTGTGACTCAATACCTCCATCATGTGGTGCTGAAGTATAAATAACATTCACTCGATAGCTTTTCCACATTAGAGAGGGAACGCATGTCTTTCAATGTACTATATTTACAGAGTCTCCTCTATAAAGGAGGGAAGATTCACGGCTAATGGTGTGATATATTAATCCACAAAGGTAGACAGGTAAAATAAGTAAAAGAGCCGATACTGGCAACAATGGGGCTGCCTGGAAGATGTCTGAGGCTTTTTTTGTATTTCTGGTAATGGGTAAAAAGGGAGCGATAATGGGAGTGTTTGACTCTGAGAAAGTAAAATTCTCCTCTAAAGGTTTCACCTCTCTGTAAAAGATTATCAAGGGCGTCATGAATAATACTCTTTGAAAGCCTGATTTGGGTCCCAGTGAGTTCATTGTAGAAAAAAAATATTGTCAAAAGGATGTCTTCAACCTTCATTTGCATAATCAACTTAATTCATGACCTGTAATGATCCGTAATGATAATAGATTCACTTTAAATCCTAAAGGGCAGCCATCGTTTTGATTGTTCAATTTGACTAAAACATTTCTCAGCTGAATCACTGAGTTTAGAGGCTGCTAAAAACATACTTTTGCTTCCAAATATGTATCATTGTCTCCACTGAGTGATTTAAATGACATGACGTGATTCTCCGTTTTGCTCTGAAGCGAATCAGCTCTTTTTCTTTCATCATTACCTCTAAGACACTTGAACAGGCTGACTCTGACATCAGAATCTTAGAAATGTTGAGCGACACGAAACAGAGTCCTTAGTATGTGATACAAAGAGATTGATAATCATTTAAAAACTTGCAATAGTCACTGATATGTGATTATTGGTAGTTTCTTTTACCATTTCATCTATTTTTACTTTACTTTATACTGGTGTTCAGGCCCATTTGCTTTCCTTCTCTGCCCTTCATCTATTTTTCTGACTGTCATGTGACTCAATTGTATAAAACACTGGAACTTGAGGCTGATCAGCTGCAAAACACTTCCTAAAGAACATGGTTTGAGTTAATGGCCAGTTATCAGCACCTGATTGCACCTTACAATGTTCATTCCCTTCAAATTACAATCACTTTTAAAAGTTGAACATGCAGCAATCTGACATTAAAATTAAGCAAAGTGCACTGCCTGTATTAGTTGTAATGCTTGGATTTCTGGTATAGATTGGACACAAAATGACCCTTTGACACAGCTTGTGTGGCAGCATGAGAAAAGAAGTGAAAAGAGTCCCATTAATGAGGCAGGGTGAGAGATGGGATGAGGCTGAAAGACAGATTCTGTGGAGGGAAAGTGTCAATGAGCTGGATGGAGAGAGCAGATGGATGTTGGATGCCGAGCTGTCGATAGACACCTAGACAAGCAGTTGTCCAGTCTCCTTACAGCCATAACAAGCTGTGGAGCCTCACCTCACCTCACCCCCTACCCGCCCCCCCCTTCCAGTTCCCCTTTGGCCTTGGCTGGGCCTGCTGTCTGGGGCCTGGGTGCCTGAAATCCCGGTAATAACGGTGGCATTGATCGCTGTGCCTGGGATGGCCAATTACAGCTTCCATAGCATCTAATGAGGAGCAATCGCTCCAGTGGCAATTACTGCAGCTGTATAGCACCCCGGAACTGAGATGGAGAGCTGCAAACACAAGGAAGTGCAAGTGAGACAAATAAAGAGTACTGCTATTATACTGCACACACACACATAAACACACATGTACTCTAAGGTGCACAGTCTCACCTAGCAATTCAAATGTGGAAATGTGGAAATTATGCATTCTCATGAGTTCAGCTGAGTAGGTTTTTGGTGTATATGAGTACTTGTGGAGTATTTAAATTAAGTATGTACTGATATTTAAGTGTGTTAGGTTCCATTTAACTGTGTGAATACTGCACCTGCAGCAATTACACCTGTTCTTCACTTGTTCTTGTTCTGCTTAGCAACACAAGACTTAAAGAGCAGGAATGCAAAAGTGTTGTTTTTCACACAGTTTTACCATTCTGTTTCCCTCAGGTCCCTTCAGCATATGTTCCTGACTTTTAATGGCTCAGCAGCTCCAGTCTGGTGCAATATGATTGAAGCAGCCAGTCATAGTTATTAGCTATTTAAGCTACAAAGACAATCTTGTGAAAAAAAGTTTAAAAGTTTCATCAAAGGTCCTCCACTGATTTTTCATAACACATTCAATCAATCAGGAAATTGAACCCGTACTTCCTTACATATGTGTTCTTTTTGCAGGATAAATAAGATCCAATGTGTCTTCCTCTCTTCAACCAATATTGCAAGTCCACCATCAGAAAACTAGTTTGTTTTGTGCTCCAGTCCTTTAAAGACATGTGCAGTGTGCATCAAAACAGCCTGGCATCAGCTCCATGCAAATCAGATGAACTGTGGTTGGGCTCATTTACATGTTGGAGTCTTAGTAAAATATCCTGCTAAATTAAAACATCACATTGACACAAAAGTTTTTCAACAGGCTTAGTAAATAGGCAGTGTTTCCTTGCTGAGCTGCGGTGGAGGAATACTTTCACTGTAATTGCTGGTGGTTTGTTGCCAAGACAAAACACCAACGATAAACCTGCACAGGACTGACAGCACAAAGATACACACTTTATTTGGGAAGAGACTGTTGAAGGTGCATATTAGCTTCAACTAAACTTAAGAAGACATTTTTACAGTTGGACTAATAATTTTGTCATCATACATTTGACAGTTGAATATTGTATTAAGATAAACTTGGGAAACTCCAAACCTATCCTTGAATCTATTTGAATTGTTAAAATGCTGCAGGAGGCATTCAAGTTGGTTTCCCGTACAATATGTTATGTCAACATTGTACTGATTGATACTGACATTTCTGTGAGTGTACTTTGTGTACATTGCAGGTCTTGAAGAACTCAGAGACTCCTCATACTTATACACTGTAAGGCCACGAAGGGCCAGAGTACCTCTCATGTTGACATCATTTTTGTATTCCTAGATTGACAATCAAAAAGTAATAATTATTACACAAATAAGACACAAAACAGTGTGACAGTTCTACTTATGATGGTTCTATTTTTTAAACACAGCCAGTGATTGCGATTTCCATCCATATTACAGAATTACAAACATTTGCATTGCTGTCACATACTACCCTGGGTTTTGTTTGTGTTTAGCATTGTTTTGTTACATTTACATCTGCATTCATGGTTTAAGTTCATGTATTGTTTATTGATTTAAGTCCTGAGCTTCTTGAGTTATAGATTAGTTTGGCTTCTTCTTCTGATGATGAAATTTACGGCAGACTAGACGCAGCAAAGGCGTATAGCTTCCCTCAACAGGTCATTTGTAGAACTCAAATGAATGAGTTAAATCCTTTTGTAGAGTTCAGTGTGATGGAGAGAATTAGTTTTTGTTGTTTCACAATGTTCTGCGATGAGCATTGATTTCCATCAATGATCTGTAACTCCGATTTCTGACAGCTCCGCTCGCATTAGGCTTCTCTCCGTGTGATAGTCGGTGCATTCCATCAACGCATGATTCACAGTTTTCTGCCTCTCCACAGATGCATTTTCCATCCGGGTGCTTACCAACCAGTGCCAGCCCATGGTTCAGTACACAGTGACCCAGTCTACTTATTACCACATTGTCCCCCCTGCCCATTTTTTGTATTTGACGTGTGTTTCAGTGTTTGGATGTATTGAAAATAAAACCTGCCTTTGTTTCCCTCCTCCCCCTTTTTTTCCCTTGTTGTATTAACATTTTTTTTACATCCTCTCTGAACATCATTTCTGAGAGAGGCAACCCGGCAGGATGGGATGAAGTCCTGTCACAGAAGACAGAAAGTCACACTGAAAAAAAATGACATCAGTCAACCGTTGTGTGTTGAGTCTACTAAAGAAACTAATGGACTTCTGAGTGGGACTTTGTATAAGTCAGTGAACCCTCTCAGCCAACCACACAATCACTCTCTCAGCCACACTTTCCATTTACTCACTGAGTTATTCTTGGTCACTCACTCACTACAAACCCTTATCAATACTCACTTAACTTGGACAGTTTGGTTACAGCTTGCTTTAGAGGGGCATTTTAATGTTTTTATGTCTTTAGACAGACTGCATGACTTGTTTAAGTATTTACTTTTTAAATGAATTGAAATTCAAGTTAATTACCTGAATAAGCTTTGTTTTTTTTTTCTCTTACTTCCTAATTTTGTAAAAAATGTTTGTTCACTGTTGTAAATACTGTCAATGAGTAATTATATCAAGTTACAAGTTTTGGAAAATAACATTTAAAAAACTTAACAGCTCACTGTAGTCCTCACTGCTAGTAGTCAGTTACACAATAATGTGTCAAGTGGTATGTTACACATTTTGCAGTTTACAGTAAAAAAAAATAGTGCAAATTACAACAGTAATAAACTGCAATCCTTTTGGCAGTAGTATTCCTGAAAAGTTCAGAGCATTATGACTTTAGTATTTATTGCATGGCTACTATTTGGGATTGTAGCACACTGTATTATATGTACACTGTATACATCATTTTAATTCATACTTTTATTTTATATTGGCAACCATCGACTTATTGTTTTTAATTTAGACCCATTACACAGAGCAAGTAAGTAGGGCCTGGACAACTTTAAATTGATTTTATGCAGGTGGAAGATGATATCAATGATATGTCTCTTTTGTAGGTCACCTGCTGCTGTTTTGCCTGGTTTTAGTGTTGTTGTACAGTAAGTGTGTGCCATATTTGTAACATTCTTGAGAAACCAATTGGTATCCTTATTTTGTTTAACCTTGTTTGCAGTTCTGGTCCCAGTGTAGTCACTCTGGGGGTGGTCCCTTCACTTTCTGCTGTGGTTAAAGGCGCTAGGATGCACGAGCTCAGCGTCGCTTGCCACCTCATTTAACAGCCTCAGCCCACTCCAGTTTTGTTTATTTTTTTATTACTTTGAAATACAAGAGGTACACTTTAAATAGTCTTTTAATGGTAAAAAAAAAGTGTATTTTAAAATGGCTTTGTAATAAAAGTATATCTTTATTACTTCATCTTAACTCTGTATTGCAGCAGCTGGCAGCAATCGCACACATTTTCTACAGGAAATGCACATTCTAGTTGCATCTATTATGGTGCACAGATGCTGGAGGCTATGAGCGTTTGGATGGCTTCATGACCTGAAGAGGAGTTTACATCCCACAGTGACACATATATTATACATGCTGTTTTTTTTAAGGCTGATTATGAAAATTTTTGGTCAAAATGTATTCAAATTTCACTGCTTTAGGCAAAAACAACAACAACAACAAAACAAAAAAAATCAATAATTTCAAATAAAACAAATTTACTATCAGAATTACACACCTGGCATGTATGAGAAAGATTGGAACGACATTCAGACCATATTGCAGGAGGGCAACAACGAAAGATACACAGGTTTTTCCATTTGTTTTATAGGTCAAACATTTCTTAGAGAGCTTGAACTCATGACCTCGGTATTTCAAAAATCCTGACTGCTCCTCTGCCCATAAGCATTGCATCAAAATGACCACTGACAAAATAATATAAATGGAGACATTAGCAGTAAAAACTTTTTTTTTTTTAATCTAACCTCTAAACTCACATTATTTATGGTTTTAATTTGAAGTCTTTGTTTTAAAACAAATCGACAGACGGTGCTCATTGTAACTTACATGGAGCAAACCCTCTCTTGTTTTTCAACTCAACCAAGTGAAGTGAAGTCAATTTTATTTTTATAGCCCAATATCACAAATGACAAAATTGCCACAGGGGGCTTTACAGTCTGTACAGCAATACAACTTTCTCTGTCTGACTCTTGATTCGAAAAAAAAGAAAACTCCCTAAAAAATGGAGAAATAAATGGAAGAAACCTGAGGAGGGATCCCTCTTCGTGGAAGGACAGACGCACAATAGATACTTGTGTGAACAGATTAGAACATAAATTACAGCATACAGCTTTGAACAGGATAACAAAATTATAATGGATTCATAATATATTTGAAGAGTGTGTTGAAGAGGATGCTAAGCAGCTGCCAGGTGCCACCAGAACAGAAAAGGACCTGAGGCACGCGACCTCCATCGCCATGGAGACCTGGCAGGACAACACATTGTCACATGTCTCTCATCGAACCGTTCACTTACACAGGAGAAGAGACAAGTGAAGACATTATTCAGAGAGAGAGAGAGAGAGAGAGAGAAGGATGAAGACATAGACACAAAGAGAGAGACATGAGGTGAGGCTGAACGCCTGCAGGATGGGGAACCAGATCCACAACCTCAGGAAACGGCACCGACAGCCCGAAAGCCCGGTTCTAGGAAGGGTGCTGATGTCCGACAAGAGATGCCTGAGAGACAAAAGAGGACAGGACGAGAAAATAGGGAGAGAGTCCATGTCCAAGTTAAATTCATTTAGCCTTCCTCGTAGGCCTGCAGTAACGTTTTTTGCTTTTTGGCTGGATGTTCACCAGGTCCCAAGACTCTGGACTCCATGTCAGTAATGGTAACTGACATGGAGTCCAGAACTTCCCTCCATAAATCTTTTAATTTCACAACATCATAGCTACGTGTCGCCGCTATATATAGTTGTAGTCATGGCATTACTGTACACTGCTAAAAAAAACTACAACAGCCATAATTCATGTAGGGTGCAGACATAACAGTGGGCAACAACAAAAGAATGCTTCACAGCAATCAGTATTTAATGTTTTACTTATCAAAACTCTGGTTTAGTCTAATTTTGGGGACAAACAGGACAACTGCTTGTAATTTGGGACTGTCCCACATTGTCTGGTCACACTAGGAGTAACTTACTTGGTTGTCAATTTGTTGTAATGGCAAAGCCTTTTTGTCTTTGGTGAGATTTTTATTTTTATTTTTTTGGTTTTTGTTCATAGTTATGCTTTCAAGCTTTATAGTGGTGAAATATGAATGTTAGATAGGGTGTTTTGAGCATTAGTGTCAGAGTTGGTTTTACGGCAAGTTGTCAGTGTTTTGCCTCTTGTTTCACTGCAGATTCTGGCCACTTGGACACCTTAATGGATATAAAAATGTCCCTAAATATGATTATTCCAGACCGTTCACTTTATCATTACATTATTACATTTCTGTATTGGTACCTCTGAAAATTCAAACTAGTGTCACATTCACATCTTCTCTCAGTTACACACTTTATATTCAGCTCTGCTTTGGACAAGCAGTTAAACCTTAACTAATGGGTTTGTGACATTACGCTTCTTCATATTGTAGCTCCGTATCAGCTGCTGAGCTCTTGTTCTACACTTAATTTTGTTTAGGATTTTAATACACGAAAGTAAATAATTATCTGCTGCACAGTTGACATGTATTGATGGTGAACTGCAGGTCCTGACTAGACACTGTTTGTAGGATCAGTTTTGTCAGTTAATGAAAACCCAAAGAACAGTTACTTCTCCCCATAATTAAAGTAATTCTACAAATAAATGTGATTTGCATCCAAAATCACAGCTTCAGTGACTGTTTTGTTTGTCTTTAAGTTTGCGATTCTTAGGTTTTCTATGCGATTTAAAGATTTTGATTGTTCTGCTGAGCTTGGGCTTTATGTTGATTGGACAGATGTTCTAGGGGCGGGGATCCTGTGTGTTGTGGTTCTGCAGCTCTTCTACTGGTCTGCTAAACCACCAGTGACATCCTGCTAAGAACTTTAAGAAATGTGACCACTGAACTCTGATGCTATTGGCATTCAGGCAGGAGCGCTCTCTAAATGTGTTATTATTTCCACTATTGGTTTTCATCATTTATTTATGAAACCTTACTACTAACGACGGATAACCTTCTGGCAAGTAATTAAAGCCGTCCACAGAACTCGAAGAAGTTACTGGCATTTATTTTGAGGGAACGCATTCAAGCTTGTTCAACATGTTTTCAAAGCCCTGAAACACCTAATCCGTGGAAAAATAGCTAAATGTTTTTTGTTGTTCTTCTTCTTTTGTTCAGCAAAGAGAAAAATCGTTGATGTCAGCCAACATGTGTTGAGCAGATGCGACAGAGCGGTTAAACCACTCCTTATTGTTACTTCACTTAGATGTTTGACCTTCATTGTGCAGAATGATGCACGTTCAGAGTTTGACGCTAGAGAGCTGTGATGTGTCCGTACAAGCAGGATTTTGTGACATCGCGATATGTTTTGAAGCAAAACCTGGTCCGATATGCAACTTAAACAAGTGCGATGTGGAAACTTGTAACCTCCAGCATACATACACTGAGAATGGACTTTTCAGCGGAGTGGGGGACGCCTTTTGTTCAGTCGTTAAGCTTTTGAAATTAACAATATTTGTATATTAATCCTTTCATGCATGAATTATGATAACCTCAGTCAGGATTTTTTTCCTAAGTGTCTTTATTCCTCTTTAGGCGTGAATAAAAATATTTGAACTTTTCAGCATGCGTTTGAGTTTTCAACTGAAGGAATATGTATTTAACAGACCAATGAATAAAATTATACATTATTTGAAAACTATAAAATAATATATGTTTTCAAAGTTGTTAAACGAATGTTTTAACATATTGTAATACTGTTCGGTGCAATGCAAAACACTGAACCTTGTTCCTGACTCCTCAGTCTCTCCCCTCTGTCTTATTGCATTTATTAGCACATGAGCTACAGGTGACTTGAAATGCAGAAGATCCTTCTTTTCTAATCCAGATATTCTTTTGAGGTGCCAGGCATTCACTCAGCATCTTCATCCCCCTCAGCATCCTCAGCATCCTCAGCATCCTCAGCCCCCTCAGCATCCTCAGGCCCCTCAGCATCCTCAGCATCCTCAGCATCCTCAGCCCCTTCAGCATCCTCAATATCCTCAGCATCCTCAGCCCTCTCAGCATCCTCAGCCCCATCAGGCCCCTCAGCATCCTCAGCCTCCTCAGCATCCTCAGCCCTCTCAGCATCCTCAGTATCCTCAGCATCCTCAGCCTCCTCAGCATTCTCAGCCCCCTCAGCATCTTCAGCATCCTCAGTATCCTCAGCATCCTCAGCCTCCTCAGCATCCTCAACATCCTCAGCATCCTCAGCCCTCTCAGCATCCTCAGCCCCATCAGGCCCCTCAGCATCCTCAGCCTCCTCAGCATCCTCAGCCCCCTCAGCATCCTCAGTAGCCTCAGCATCCTCAGCCTCCTCAGCATTCTCAGCCCCCTCAGCATCCTCAGCATCCTCAGTATCCTCAGCATCCTCAGCCTCCTCAGCATCCTCAACATCCTCAGCATCCTCAGCCCTCTCAGCATCCTCAGCCCCATCAGGCCCCTCAGCATCCTCAGCCTCCTCAGCATCCTCAACATCCTCAGCATCCTCAGCCCTCTCAGCATCCTCAGCCCCATCAGGCCCCTCAGCATCCTCAGCCTCCTCAGCATTCTCAGCCCCCTCAGCATCCTCAGCATCCTCAGTATCCTCAGCATCCTCAGCCTCCTCAGCCTCCTCAGCATCCTCAACATCCTCAGCATCCTCAGCCCTCTCAGCATCCTCAGCCCCATCAGGCCCCTCAGCATCCTCAGCCTCCTCAGCATCCTCAGCCCCCTCAGCATCCTCAGTATCCTCAGCATCCTCAGCCTCCTCAGCATTCTCAGCCCCCTCAGTATCCTCAGCATCCTCAGCATCCTCAGTATCCTCAGCATCCTCAGCATCCTCAGTATCCTCAGCATCCTCAGCCTCCTCAGCATTCTCAGCCCCCTCAGTATCCTCAGCATCCTCAGCATCCTCAGCATCCTCAGCCTCCTCAGCATCCTCAACATCCTCAGTATCCTCAGCATCCTCAGCATCCTCAGCATCCTCAGTATCCTCAGCGCCCTCAGCATCCTCAGGATCCTAAAACTGCAAGTTACATTCTAATAACATAAATCAATTGATTTACAGCCAAAAACGTTACTGCAGATGAAATATTTTCAAGAACAACTAAGTCACAGTAATAGTATAATTGTAGTTGAAATATAGCCAGCGATGCATGATGTCCAACTTAGTGGACAGATGATTAATCATCATTTTCTCCCAACATACAATCAATACTTGGAAATTTTATTCATGTTGCGCTCACAAAGGCTGGCCAATGGATGGCAGTGTATG
Organism: Thunnus albacares; assembly: GCF_914725855.1. Classification (NCBI taxonomy): domain Eukaryota; kingdom Metazoa; phylum Chordata; class Actinopteri; order Scombriformes; family Scombridae; genus Thunnus; species Thunnus albacares. The sequence goes on along the minus strand of NC_058128.1, from coordinate 5,509,905 downwards.
AGATGATACTCTAGAGTCCACTGTGGTGGCTGATGTGCAACTATACCATCAAAACCCATGCATATATAAGAAAACAGCTTTTGAATAGCTGTCCACTGTAGTGACCGCTATGCATGAAAGGGTTAATAGATTCCTCAATGACGGAGAAGAAGTAGTAGATATCATTTTAAGACATTTTAAGTAGATAATCAAACTTTTTTGAGGAGAGAAAAGTTCTTCCCTGCTGCTCCTTGGAGAAGAAACATGTCGGACTACAGGTTGAAACTCCATCAATCATATCCTGTGGTCTTTCCTGAACTGCATGACATATAAAATTAATTGGCCAAGGAGGGTCACAGACAGACTTCTGGGTTCAGGAATATCAACAAAAATGCCATCTGAAGCGTCATGGAGCATAACGTTGAAGCTATAAAACAAGGCGATGGAAAGCATTTATGTGGCTTTACATGGGCTAAAATGAGAAATTGTGATTTTGGGCTGATTTTGCTTAATCTGATCTATTACTCATACTTTAATTGATGCTGTAAAGCTGTTCCTACCTACCCTTATGTCAGTGTACAAGTTAACAAATCAAAAGCGCAGGAAGAATCCATTACAACACCATAAGCTTCAGGTTCATGCTCAAGTTCATTCTGTATTATGATACATTATGGGGTGTTCCTGATATTTTGTCCACTTCTTTTAGAAACATACAGAAAGTCATGGCGCTGGCACTAATAGACTTATATAGAGGAGCAGAATGCCTGTCATCTTTTGCATTCTGCTTATTCATTCTCTCTCCTTTTCTATAACTCTATCTTTATGGTTGTGGGAGCTGTCTGCAGATCTAACCGTGACTCCGTCTTTGTGATCCGTCTGCCTGTTTGGATGTCTGACTTTCAGAAACTATTCCTTTTACTCTCCCACGACTCTCTTTATTTTATTTTATTTCATTTTTTTTCCCTGTTGTGTATAGATCTTCTATCATCTCTCCTTTTCACTCGCTGCATCTTTGCCACTGTGTAACTTTAATATCTGGGTTTAGAACAAGGACAGAGGCGGCATCTCAGTGACAGTCAGACATGGCGGAGCAACACAAACACCCTTCAAAGCTCTTTTTTTTTATGTAAGCGAGGGATAAGAGAGACCCAAGACGCATAGACGCGCAGCCATGAGAGAGTCTTACTGAGGCTTTGGCGTGAACATGTGAGAGGAGGCTGTGGGCCCTGTAGCTGTCATTAGACTAAACACACAGACACGCACGCATACACGCGTCAGTGTTGTTAGCTAAGAGGGAGTGAGGTGTGGAGAGAAGGGGTGGAGAGGTTACAAGATAATCAACACTCCCTCTCTGCCGTAAACCCACACGATAAAGACTTGACATCAATATGCCTGTGCAGTCATCACCACGATAGTGCCTGGCATCGAAGGGGAAAAGGGCCTCCACAGTACATCCGCACTGATTAAACCGAATTTTTCTGTACGTTTGTATATGTGTGTGTGTGTGCATCCCAATATAAGAAAAGACGTCTCTGCCCAATGTACGTTCTCTTCTCTGCATCCCATTGTGGACAAGCTTCAAATTGTTAGACTCAATAGGCCTTTTTCATGGACGACAACTGTAAATAATGAAATTAATAACAGCTGAATTCCATTTAGCTGCGTCCGTGCTGCAACCCTGCTCATTTTCCCTGATGATTGTTAGTTAGTTAGTCGATTTATGTCATAAAAGTATCAATTTTCATTTATTTTTTACCTATGGTAGTCTTTATTTCAGGCAAAGCGGCCCACCTTTGCTCTGAAACACTGCAAGAAGTGACTTGTGTGCGTTTCTTAGTAACTGCTGATATGAGAATAGTCTAAACTACTCATACTCCCAGCCAATCATACTCTGAACATGGTGGAAACACTTTTAACAGATTCCTGCTGGCCAATCAAACCGTATAAGTAATTGTTGTTGCTATGGTATAATAATAAATGTGTGCAGAGACTGTACATTATAACATACCGAGGCTGGGTATTTTACAGGGTCTTTACATTGATTATTTTCAGTGTAGACAATTAAACAAATAACAACTTAAAAAGGACGGAGGAGCACAGACCTTCATTAACCTCTGAAGAAACGTAGCATGCGAGTTATTTTATTATTTGCTATGTTAATATTCATCACGAGGTCTTGTCTCGCTCCAGCTTGTGCATATATGTAGTTTCCAACATGCTGCGCAAAGTATTTCTTAGGCCTTCACTTTCATTACATTACAAAACATGTTTGTCTACACTTGGTCAGGGCTTGTAAGAGATGACAGTGTTGTCACTTTGTGTTACGCTGCAGACAGCAGCGTTATTCGTCTAATTAAATCCCTCACATTCTTCTTTCTCAACCTTTTCGCCCTCCTACGGCCAACCGGCAACGCAAACCTCAGTGACAAGTGGCACTTTGAAGCCATTATTTGATCATTTATATTTTACACGCGATAAGTATTTCACTTGGACTGAGAAGAGAGATGTATTGGATAAACCTGTAATGAAGCGTTTCATAGTTTTGTCACACACACACACACACACACACACACACACACACACACACACACACACACATAGCATTGAGCAGCGCCTCAGTAAAGTCTTCTTACACCTTTAGATGGCAGCAGCATGCCACTCCATCATGCAGAGAGAATCACAGAGAGACAGAATCTGATAGATGTCTGGAGCAAAGCTATGAGGGAGAAAACAGAGGGACAGTTAGAGCTCATTATTTCTTTGATTCTTTAATCTTCCTCATGTCTTCATCCAAATCTTTGTTATTGGTAATAGGCTTTCTCTTCCAGTGAGGGAGGGAGAAAAAAAAAAAAAGAAAAAAGCCCTATCCCAAAACTAGAGCCGCTCCGCTGGTCTTGTTGTCTAAGTTTGATGCCTCTTCCGTGTAATTGAACTTGATGAATACTGGCGTTGTTTTCCCATGAACACACTCTGTCCTTTCAACCTCATCTGACATATCTGGGCCGGCCGGTTATTTTCAGAACACAATTCGGTACCTGTCTGCCTGGTGAAGGGCTACGGTTTGAACTGTCAATTATTATATGTAGTCATGAGAAAGTTGTTTTTTTTTTTTTTTGTTGCAGGTTTTTGCATGGAAGAAAAAAAAATCTGTGTGATTGAAATCTGCAGTGAGCGTTCGCCGCCTAAAGTAGACGCTAATCAGTCAGTCGATAGTAAGAGATTGAGAGAGGATGTTTTATAGCAGACGTTTCAAGATTTCTTGTCAATGTTTTCACATTATGAAGCTGTTACAGGGTGAAATATCATAATAAACATATTTGGAAACTGGTTTTTTTAGGGCTTTTATGAGGAGACATTTCAGTTAGCTCATGTTTTGCTGCTATATTGACATGAATTTCCCACCCTCATAAAATTCTTTACTACATAACAACAACAACAAAAAAACTGTAAATTGTATTTTTTATTTTTGTAGTTTTTTGCACTTATGGTCGAACAAAACAAACACATTTAAACACATAGGTTTCGGGAAATTGTGGTTGTTATTTTTCACTTTTTTTTTGACATTTTAAAGACAAAATGCTGAGTGACTCATTGGAGAAAGTGAGTGAGCAAATAAATTAATAATGAAAATCATTGTCAGCTGCAGCTCTTCATTCATTTAACCGTTATGGTATATTTTCTGTTAATTTTATCCTCTATATGATCGTTTCAATTATGTTTCAAAGAAATTCTCCACACCGCCCGAGAGATAATTCTGGCGGAATAATAATGAATCCCTTCATTTTTATTTGAACCTACTCACACATTTAAAGATAATGACTCTGAAGAACATCAGAATAAGCCTTTAAAAAAAAAAAAAATGCACCATGTGTAATTTGGCTGTAATTGTAAAAGGTTAACTACTCCTTAAGTTGTTAAAATACCCAAAGTACAAAGAGATAACACTTGAGGACATGTCTTGCGTTTTTCAGTCTTATTAGTGAGATTTGAATGTTTTCTGATCAGTTTCTATAAAGTTTTGATCGGCTGAGGTGGTCGAAGGAAATGAGGGCGCTGGTTGGAGTTTGATACACAGCGATAAAGAAAAGTTTAGACGAGTAAAAAGTCTGGACACTCCAACCTACACCTCCCAGAAAAGAATAGATGGGAGAGAGGGGGGGGGGGGGGGAGCGAAAGGGAGGGAGAAACACCTATGAACTTAATTACCCAATGAATAATTAATGTTTGATTGCAGCGTTCCCCCAGGCTGTCAACACAAGATAATTTATCATAAGATTATAATTTATCACTAATTGCTTTGGCAAGAGGTTTATGATTAGAATAATTTGCTTATTAAATGCACAAATTTTATTAAGTAGCAAACTTTTTTTCCGTGTAAAGTACGTATCGATTTAGCTGCGCCCACACCAGTCAGAAAGAGTGCCATTAAATTGCCTTTAATCAAGTTACACATTCGGGATTAAAAATAGTTGTTTGCTCAGTCATAATGTAGTCCTGTTTTCCATAATTTAGTTAAACAAAACAGGTGATTATTCTAATGCAGTGAGATGCATACAACCCAGGGAGCCATTTTAGCACTAGAGAGGTGCCTCAATATCCTCAAAGCCAAGAAAAGCACAACAGCATCCTAAAGACTTAAGCTCCTCTGTGAATCCTGTTTACTCCTCTAAGCTGTAATGCCTATTTAGATGATGAGAATTTGAATTGTTTGTCTCCGGCATAATGAATGTTTGTTGTCTGACAAGCAAATCTCTGTGGAGTAGTCATAGTATCGGTGCTGTGAGCAGGAAAAGGTGGATAGTTTGTACTCGGTGGTCCAAGCACCTCTGATTTCCATTTCCTATGTTTGACTTTTTCTTAGCTTTTGTCTCCAAGACTTGTTTGTTTCTGTTCGTTCTTGTGTACTTTTACTTTCATATCCCCTTTGGGTTCATCATTATCGCCATGTTTTGACATCTATATTGGCTGTTTCTCAAAGCAAAAACATGCAGAAATACCAAAAAAAAAAAAAAAAATTGGATGTGCCACCAGGAAGATGACTTTATATTTGAGGTAACAAATATAAAAAATAATCAAATTCAGCTTAAAATGCAGAAAACATCAGGTTTATATAATGTATGACCTTTAAAAAAAAACATCATGAGGCTACTAACGGTTTCAAAAGTGGTCTAAATTGATGTTGAGAGGAAACCAGTCTGGAAAAAAAATTTCACAGCATATTACACACACACACAGGCGAGCTTGTACTGGTAATCACCAGTCAAACCTCACCAGCACCAGTGAGAGACGAACACTTAACAGCAATAGTTGCTAAAGATTCCAAAATTACAGCCTTAAAAAAAAATACCACAGATTGAATCAAACCCTCCGAGACAGTTTCAATGAAAATTGTATGTTGTGAGTGTGACAGAAATCTTATTCGTGGCAGGGATGCCATTTAAATGTAGAAACCCCCTTGTATCCAAGGCTTCAACACAAAGATGTGTAACCTGGTGTAAGGAGCATAAAAGCTTGAGCTCTGAGCAACAGATGAAATAATCTTTCCTCCATTCAGACTGGTTTATGTTAGGAAAGGCCAAATTATTCCTTACAACCCAACACTGTGGAGGATCTGTTGTGTAATGGGAGTTGTTGGGTATGTAAAGAAGTGGTTTGTATGGTTGTTGAAGAGCAGGCCAAAAAAAAAAAAACAACCCAAGGGTGCAATCGTTGCTCCCAGGCTGAGTCGAAGTGAGCGCCAATGGGCCCCCGTGGAGGTCAAAAGGGCTAAAACAAACAGTTACAGGTGTATGAAGAAAAAGAATACAAACAAAAGTGCTGCTAGTGTCCCCTGTGACCACTGGTGCTCTTAGACGGGGAAAATAAACCATTTTAAACAGGTAAAAATATCCCCAAATCCAATTCCAAGCCCTCAAGTGCATGGTTAAAAATAAAAAGCCTTTAATAAATATGAGCTAATATATTACAAAACACACCAACATGTATTGGCACGGTTACCTTCCTCGGGGTGTCTTGACACACAATGAGCCCAAACTAATTAAGTAGTAATTTCATACACCTGTGACACCAGTACATGCACGCAAGAACATATTAGACCAGGGGTAGTTTTAACAAAGGAAGCATTAAATGCTTTAACCTTCAGGGGCAAAAAAAGTCTCGACCACAGCTGCAACAAGTAGTTGATTAAATGAGGATTTTATATGGTATACATGAAAATCTTTGGACTGTTGATTGGATAAAACAAGACATTTGAAGATGTTACTATGGGTCATAACGATGTATTACCATTTGTTTCACTATTTTCTGATATTTTATAGACAAAATCGAGCAAATAATCATCAGAATAATCGATAAAGACAATAATCGTTAGCTGCTGCTCTAGTCTCAACATGAAAAGTAGTTGCAAATAGAATAGATACAAAAAAAACCAAACAGATTAATTATACAGCATATTTATAGTCCATCCATCTCTTCCATCTAACAGTAATGGAAGAACCACATCTTACACCTGATATCTGCTATATAGATCAAATGACTAATCAATTAATCGAGTAAATAATTGACAGATTAATCTATAATAAAAAGTGAAGAGACTTACTTCTGGACAGGTATCGCTGGTTGAGACGAGGGAACTTGTTGGTTTCAGCCTCAAAGTCTTCAAGAATTCAGCAAATTTTAAGATGCGTAGCAAATTAAGGTCAACTGTTACATACAATTAGTGTTCATGTTTAGCTTGTTCATAACAACTCGCTGTTAGCATAACAAGCTGTGTATGGCTGTGTAAAACACACCGGCTGTGGGTTAAAGTGGGACAGGAAGTTTACATTCTGCTTGTTCAACAGGTGTTTGATAAATTGCTGGTTCTGTGTCCCTTTACTAGTAGATTTTGATGCACTTGTGAACAATAAGCATTGTTATTGACCTGAATAAAGTTTAACTTCAAGTCTGTCCCAGTCTCTCCAGTGTGGTCTCTGACTGCATGTGTGTGTGTGTGTGTGTGCAAAGCTTCAACCTTGTGCAAACACAGGCAACGACTCAGAGCACTTTCAGATGTAATTATTGGTTGAAATTCCATCATTGGAACATTTACAATAATTAAATGTACTTATTATCGGCCAATGAAATGAGCTCCACCGATATATCCTGCATCCCTCGTTTTTAATCTTCAAAATAACAGATGACACATGAAAAGCATCTCTGTCGGTCATGTCAAACAATACACGCGGTTGTCTCTGATGAGTATTATCTATACGAGTTTCTCCAGACAGAAATGAATCCTGACACACACATGCACACACATACTGTGTCTTGGCATTTAGAGGGGAGGAGAGGAGTTGAGTGGGCTGCTGGAAGCGATGTGTGTTCCTCGTCCTGCTGTCCAATCAATGTGAGAGGACAGGAAAGGAAGGGCTGAGGGCCAGTATAACACTTTGTAACACTCTCACCTCACAGTGTGCACACGTCACTAAAAGTTACTCTCAACACACACACACACACACACACACACACATCTGAACACACGGTCCTCCAGGTTTTGTCTCAATGGCTGGGAAAGGGAAAGTGTGTATGTGTGTGTTTGTGTGTGTGTGGTTTATCAGTGCAGCTGTAAGGTGCTCTTATCAGCCTCATGAGGAAGTTGGACAGATATCACTTCTGCTGGAGAAAACATGGGCTACATATGGCACAGATAATACTCATTTTGACACACACACACACAATCACACAAACACACAAACACACACACACACAGTAGGAGACACCCTGTATTAAAGGGTTTGGCAGCCGTGTTGAAACCGTCAGACAGCCAATCAGGGGATCAATGGCAGCCGTGACTCGCCCAATGACCCATGCTGTTATCTCCGCTGGCCATCCTCCCACCCCCCCCACCCCACCACCACCACCCCCCTCTTTCTGTCTCTCTCTGCACTTTCCTTTTGCTTTTTTTTTTGCCTTTCTCTGCCTCCCCTCTAACACTTCTTTGCTTCATCAATCGGTAAAAACTTTTCCCTTCTTTCTCTTTCTTTCACGCGGCTCGGTCCCACCCCCTCCCTCCATCCCCTCCTTTGCTGGCAGTCTGGTTTTTCTGGTCTAATGAACCTAGGGGGTCTCAGGGCAGCCTCCGCTGGGTTGATTAGGATCCTCATTAAAGAGAGGACCAGACCAGACTCCCTTCCCTCCCTCCACCCCCCCCCCCCCCCTTTCTCCGTCCATCTCCCATCTCTCCTTTCCCTCCTCCTTCCACCCTGCCCTGTCACACAGAGTGGCATTTTTAATTACCGCTGCGCATCATAAAAGGAAGACCCATTATACATATCAGTGTGAGTGAGTATGTGTGTGTGTGTGTGTGTGTGTTTTTTTGTCCATCCTTTCCTTTTTTCTTTCTTCACTGAGCTATTGTAATGAACTCAGTGCGTGGTGTAAACTCCATAGGAAGGCTCATCATGAGAACAGACATTACTGACCAACTAGCTGGCATTTTTAACACAGCATATACAAAAATAAACACAAAAGCAGTCTTTAATGTTCACTTTAGACTCACTTTCATGCTTCCAGAAGGCAGTAATGAGCACAAAAATATAAGAAAAAAGGTACAAAGGGAGGAAGAAATAGAAATGCAGGCATAGGAAGGACGGACTACACAGTACCAAAATAAACAAGGTGGTTTAATTAAGTTTAAGGGTGAAGAAGAAGAGCGATGGAAAGATGGAGTTGGAGTGGAAATAAAAAAAGGTTGAAAGGAGGAGAAGAGGAGGGTAAGATGGAGGAGGGCAGGGTTAAGTCTGGGTTTTCGCTGTTGTGCTCAACGACAGGATCAGATCAGATCAGCGCTGCTCCAGAGGATGCTCGGGGCCAAAAACTAAATCTGATTATGTCGCCTGAGAAGACTAATCTCTCTTGAATCTGTCTTCGTCTAATTCCAAAAACAATACTGTAATCTGTATGTGTGTGTGTGTGTGTGTGTGTGTGTGTGCGCGGTGTTGTTCTTTTTTGCGTTTGCAGTCCATGATTGCTGCTAACTAGGGTCATACACTGGGATTGACTGACACTGGATTTTCCTGTCTGATTTCTCAATAGTACTAGAAAGATAACATGAAAGGTGTGAAGATATAAAATAATGAGCTATAGCGCTTAAGCGATTAGTCGTTTGGTCATTTAGTATCCTGATACTCGGAGTGAATTTAGTTTTTACTTCATTATTTATTCCAACATTGTGTTTTTTTATGTTTATGTTGCTCTAACCAATCCTAGGAGCCACAGAAGCTGCTGTAGCGATGGAAGAAATATGTCAAATAAGACATTGTTGACTTACAAGAACCTATAGCTATACCTATATATAGCTGTGTGGAACTCACACACACTTGTTGCCATTTTTGTGCAAATTTTTCTGTCTCTTGAATGACATCCACATTCTTAAACCTGAAGCTCTAATTGGCTGGGTTGTTTTTCTTTTTACCAACCAACCGTCAACGAGTGAAACACCTGTTCGGATAGCTGAATCTGACAAGTTGGCACATTTCAGAGGCTAATTGATCAGTTAATCGAAACAAAATTACAATTTTGATATTCGATTAAAAGAATTCGATGCTTTTCTCTGTGTAATATTGTTGACTATCTGAACCTTGGCTTCTAGACTTTTAGTTGGACAATAAAAATGCTTCATTGGGCATTTTTGAAAGTGCTATATGAGCTAATAATGCTTGATAATCAGTTCATATCACTGTAAATTGAATATCCTTGGCTTTTGGATCATGTTTGGACTTAAGCAATTTGACGACATCACCTTTGGGCTCTGGAAAATGTAAACTATTTTTCTGATATTTATAAGGTTAATTGGACAAATTACTTGACAGGTTAATAATGCAAATATGCAGCGCTGATATAGTATACAATTCTTCTTCTCAAACAGAACCTTAAACAAAGTTCTGTTCTGTGATACTTACATTCGTAGACCTGCATGCATGCACGCACACACAGCCTGTCACAATGCATTAGGTGTCAGAACTGTTCAGTGAGCAATCAGCTAAGCACACACACACACACACACACACATATTCATCTGCTTGTTCTGCTCACTGACTTTCCGTTAGCACACCCGTCCACTAATTAGATTCCATTAAAGGTGGCGTTCATAACTCCGGAGGTTTCTTTGGCTGACACACTAGTCGATGTTAAAAATACCGCCAATTAGACACAGCTTCAACACACCATCACATCCGACCACCCAGAAAGATGAGACCTCGCTCTGCCTCGACAGGCGTTCGACTTCCATCCACCAGCCAAAAAAGTCACCAAAGTTTTTTTTTTTTTTTCCTGAGTGTAATGGTCTGGCAACTCCTGAAAATTGAGAATAGAGATAGAAATCATCCTCAAGATGGGCGAGAGGAGAGGAAGCAGAGGGTTTATCAACAAAAGCAGAGCTTGGGGATTTAATGGACAAAGTATTAGACTCAGGCTAAACTCCCCAGGTGGCTGATGGGAAGGCAAAGCATTGGGTTTTTTTTTTCTGGCTAAATATCAGTGTTTTCTTCCCCTCTTCTTCTGCTTTTGTCTTCCTTTGGTCTCCTTATGGTGCCATCTTTACCTTTCGCTCTCTTTATCAATGACTGAAGCACCCGCTATTAGCTTAGCCTGCTAACTTGTGATAAAAGCCTCATGACAACATCTCAGCCCTCTCCCCCCACCTTCACCTTCTTTTCATTTTGAAGAATGAAGGAGGGATGAGGAAGAAGAAAGAGTCGGTGGTCACTGGTATTTTGGGTATTTCCCTCCCGTCTTTGCGGCTCCGTCTGTCAGCATGCCAGCAGCATCTAAGCTAACCCGAGCCGGCATCGGAAATGTCACTCGGTGCATTAGCATTTAGCCACCACGCTCTGCTGTCAATCTGGGTTTATCTTTGACACCCCCTATGGTCTATCACCTTAGCTCCCAGCCCCCCTCTCCAGTTAGTCATTGTACTAATAAGGCAGGGGGATAGTAGAATTTATCAGGGCTAGACACTCCCGCCCCGCCAGCCATTACTCATCCACAGACCAGGACATGCCAACAGTGGCTAATTGCTTTCTTTAACATTGGCACATGTGACATTCAGCTTAACTGGAGGAAGATGGGCCCTTCTCCACATCAACCATAGTGAATAGAGCTCATGTAGACCTGAAGATGGAGAATGCTACACCATCCTAAATATATGCCACATACAGGGTATCAGGGTATGAAAAAATGAAAGCACTGACAGTTATGGTTGCAGAGAAACTGACACTTTTTAAAAATGTGTATCTCTAGTCTATATTATATTTTTAGTTGTTCTAGGCTGTTTACTTTTGATATTTGAGTTAATGTATTTAATTATTGTATTGTATTGTATAATTTAGCCTTTAATTGCATTTGTTTCTTTTACCTACCTCATTGTTTTTGTATTTTGATTTATGTCAAGCGGCTGCTGTAACAATTTCCCTTTGGGCTCAATAAAGCACTCTACATATCTACGTATCTGAATTATATGCACAGTCACTTTGTTATACTATAAATTAGAGTTGCAGTCAGTGAATCAATTAGTCGATTGTCAGAAAATTAATCGCTCACTACATTGGTAATACTTATTTTTAAGTATTACCAATTGTTATTTGTTTTTTAAGACAAAATGCTAAAATTCTCTGGTTCTAGCTAATTAAATGTGATTATTTTCTGGTTCCTTTAATACTTCTGTGACAGTAAATTGAATATCTTGAGGTTGTGGACTGTTGGTTGGGATATAACAAGACATTTTAGGTTGCATCTTGGGCTTTGGGTAACGATAATCAACACCCTTTTCTGACATTTTGTAGACTCCACAACAAATCTCATAATCAAAAAAACATAAGAGACTGATTAATCGATAATGAAAATAATAGTTAGTTGCAGCCCCACAATAAAATGATTGTAGTGGTGATTGCAATGGCAGTTTTTTTTTGTTTTTGTGGGGGTGGGTGGGTGGTGTTGCCTTTTTTAGCCACAATCTGATAATTCTGTACTTGGGTCGTGCTGAACAAGCAGTCTGTTTTTTGGCTTCTTTAGCCCAAACATACTAACCATCAGAGTGGAAAAGAAGCCTTTAGACCGATGTTTACATTCTCCTGACCAACTACTTCCTGCAGCAAGAAGCGTGACATTTTGCATTGCCGCAAAACCTCAAGTAGGAGAAAGTCAGGGTGAATTATTGGGCGTATAAATTGTGATTTGGACATGGGAGACTGTGATTTGTGTCTCCTAATAAAAGTGATGTTGGTATTTTTAGCCATGAACGTGATCTTTTCTGAACCTTTAATCAAAGTGCTTTAGTCGCCTAGACTTAAGCACACCTCACATGAGTCATATTTGGACCCATATGACTATATGGGGAATGACAAAATAACTAGTTTGAGCTTGCTGAATACCAACCATCAGCAACATAATGATAGGTGTTGTGCAGATAAAATACACATAATTCTGGTGTATGATGGTGCTAGTGTCAACTTTTTGTATAGTGCATAATGAGAATTTACAAGAATATACCTTTAGTATATTATTAGAGTAAGAATGTCTTTTTTCCTCAAAAAAAGAGAAAGATTTAGTGTATTTGGTTTGTAAAACTGTATATTTGGTGGCTCGTGATAGTAAACAGCTACTATGGTAAGCCAGCTACATAACAAACATTAATTAACTGATGAGCTCATTGATCATGTGATCAGATTCTGTCCTGCAAAACCTGGACAAAAAGGACCCAGGCTGTGAATTACATAAGACATGATTTATGTAGAAATTTAGTTTGATAAATTGCGAAGGTTGTTGTGAAGACCTGTGGACCCCCATTATGGCCACCACACAGTCCCTGGAAACCTCTTGCACGGCTTGTTCCAAATACCTGTTAATGTGAAACTAAAGGTATCGTAGACACTGAGGAATCTGAATTAGGTAGCAAAATTGTACAGTAAGCAATTCCCTTTTGTTTTGAGCAAAGGGGGATTATTCATCAAAGTGATGGTGATGGTCCAATATCTAACAAAGCTCTTTGTTTTGTTTGGTGGCAAAAGATTAATGATCAGACCGGACTGACATTTCCAGCAGGAACGACATTGATCTGGAGGCCTTCTGAAGATCCTCATTGTCCTGTTTACCGTGCAAACAATGGATGACAGTGAGGAAATATGTATGCTGTCTACACACTCTACGCACATTGAGCTGTGTGAACACACACACACACACACATACACACACACATACACACACATACACTGACTAATCCAAAGGGCAAACTCAAAATTTCATAAGAGACTTTATTCCTTATTAATCAGGAGTTCCTTCATAACATCTAAAGAGATTTTTTTTCCCCCTTGTTTTTATGTGTTTTATTTAAGAAATTGACTGGCGCTTGCTGATAGAATTTGTTGGCATGAGTATAAAGTCAACGGGGACCTAAACTATTTCTTTTGGAAATCAAACACATTCAAGCCATTTGGTTTCCTGACCTACAGTAAGAGTAGAAGCGGGTAACAGAACTTTTTTGGGAGGATTTAAATGAGCCAACTGTTTCAATCCCCCATTGACTTGATCTAGTATTGCTAACAAATGCTGACTAGAGGCTGTTGCCAATTTCAGGCACACAAACTTTTTAGATGTCCCATGGTTTTGGCAAGCGGATGAAACTGTTAAACCCATTCTGTCAGTATAATCATCAATGTGCTTCCTTTTAATTATGTAATGCGGGAATGAATATGGCAAGCCATGGCACTGGCCATCTAGTTATTTTATCCTTTTCTTTTTTGGTGATGACAAGTGACAGGACATTTGGGGAGAAGGAGACATGTAATAAGGTCCCTGCTTGGCTAGAATCGAACGCTCGAACATGTTGTTTTTACAGTATACTGCAAACTATACAGGATGTATAATGGAGAGTAAAAAACAAGCATACTGACAGTGTCCTGCACAAGCAGAAACAGGGAGTGCAGCCAGCCTTTTTGCCCTCTTTGCTCTCTTTCTTGTGATTAATAGATTGCTGTTTAACAATATTTAACAATAAGACTTCCATGCTTGCCCTAATGTCAAACCACAAGCACATTTGGGCAATTAAATGTTGCCCAAGTTGGCTCTGAATAACCCAAGTGAATATGATTGACCCAGATACCCTTCTAATTAACTCAAGTGCCTGGTACAAGGGCAACAATGAACCTAAAGAGGTACCCCTTCTTCATTTTTACCCTTGTTCCTTAAAGAGTAACTACACCCAGGCTAATGACCGTGCTTGTGCTGACTGTTAGTAGTTGCGACATGATCTTTCTAAACCCTGTGCAGTGTGGAAGGATAGGGGTGTACGGTACCTTACAGTGTACTATCTTGCAATTAAGTGCAACAGTCCACACCTGAACAAACCCACTTATGATGTGTGTCATCAGAAGTTCAACAGACTCAACCCATAGAGAACAGAGCAGCAAGGATTTTATTCCACACTGTACAAATATGGTCTGGAGTTACTCTTCAAGTGGCCCAAGTTAGCCCATTGATTGATAGCTAGATAGCTAGATAGATAGATAGATAAATAAATGCATCTGCCATAGCAGAGGGTTTAGTAAACTGACGCCAGCTGTTGCGAATTATTTTCTGTCCATTTTGGCTTCTCACGAGTCTCTTTCTGGCCAGTAACATCAGTGAATGGACCCTGTACTGAAGGAGGCCAACATACTGCAACTATCTGTGGATTATCTGTGTTGTGTCAGAAGAAGAGAGCCAGAAACTGCAGAGGCCGTCTGACCCCCAGGCCGGGTTAAAGGCTCTTTGCCCTGTGCCACTCATATTAACATAACCCAGCACTGTCTGATTACCATGCCTAATGCGAGCAGATGGAGGCCCACTGTTTCTTCGCCAATCAAAATAATGTCATTATAGTGGAATAATGGCTGCAGTTGCCAGTAAAGCCAGAGAGGGGGGGGGGGGGGGAGATGAAGGGAAGACGGGGTGTTTTTATTGTCCCCGAGAGGCCAGTAAGATCCAATCAGCAGGGTGTGACTTACAGTCTGGGAGCCCGGAGCCTATCCACAGCACCTCCCCTCCACTCCAACTATCGCTTTCACAGACAGGCTGGGGAGCTCTGGGAGCAGCCTCCATAACGAGGAGAAAGGAACTGTACATAAACACACTGAGAGTACAATGGCCGCTTTTCTGTTTGATTTCCGTGCAGTATGAATTAATAAGCGAATGTGGATGATATGCATTTGTGCTTGCGCAGGACTTTTGCATAGGCAGCTAATAGTGTTTGTGTGTGTGTGTGAGTGTGTGTAAGAGTGTGTGTGTATTTGGCCAGCTCTCCAGTTATTGCTTTTGAAGTTGTTAATTAAACCCTCAACCATCTGGTAGCTCAATGAAATTACACTGAGCTTCTCAGCCATGAAAAAAACATGACTGACTGACTGACTAAATGAATAAATAAATAGATTAATAATTTAATAAATGCTTCAAATATCTCTTGTCTAAGTGAAGGAAAAACAAGAAGTCTTATTAATGTAAATTCGGTACTCTGTGCTGTCACCCCTGTTGTGCGTGTTTGTGTGTAAGCGTGTGTGTGCGTGTTGCCCGCATGCATTCCTGAGCGTGTGTGCATGCTTACGAAGGCTTACAGGTGAATCAAAGACAGCTGTCAGTGTGTCAACCTTTGATCTCTCTCGATGTCTTCTTTCTCTCTCTCTCTCTCTCTCTATATATCCCTCTCTCTGCTTTCTCCTCTCTTGTCACATGCTGCGTGCCTCCATCCATGGTAGAGAAAACACACACCTCGTTTAGATTTCCGCATGGATGCATCTCTTTGTAGAACATGAGTGTACCATTTCGGGAAGAGAAAATGGTATACTGTATTTAATCTTTAATAGACTACTGCTGAGTGCATTCTGTGACTGCTGTAGTATAATTCAAAATAACATACTCTACCATATGCTTTATAGACCCTAATATTACAGTGATGACATTTTCCATATGATTGCATGCAAAATAATTACATTTCTGCTAATATCCATGATTAATTAATCCCCTTGTAAATAACAAGGTATTGGCCAATAATGAACACTGTCTCGTGAGACATGTCTCATCCCAGTGAGTATCTTCAACCAGTTGTTTGTTCATTAAAAGGGAAACCAGGCCAGGAGATTATAGCAAAGTGTACACACAGTAATTGAATTAGTGCATTTAGATGGAGATGGTAGCAACACGACTGCAGAGACACTGCTTAGGAAAGAGCAGGTACTGACCGGTTCTGTGTACATGCGAATGTATAGCATGTCCTCATTGCCAGGGCGTCAAATACTGATGCTTTGTCACGCCCCTCTGCATCTATACCGACACACAAGGTACCCTTTGGTGTCTGTATGGGACGCTTACTAGCTGATGTAAATCCATCCGCATCATTACTAGACGCCATTAGGCTGATGACGTCCATATAAGGTGACATTTTCCTTGTTTGTGTGGTTGGCTAGATAGTTAGGCGGCAGAAAAAAACCCATTTCCAACCGTGACTCGGGACAGTTCGTTGTCATGGTGTTTACTGTTGCAATGACAATGTTTCAAGTGATCATTGTAACCCAAAATACGATTTTCCCTAATCTTAACCATGTGTTCTTTGTGCCTGAACCTAACCAAGTGTTTTTTGTTCCTAAACCTTTACCTCAGATGAGTCTACACTGGTTGAAAGCCTGGTGTGTCTCACACAGAAGCCAAAGGGTACGTTATGCGTTGGTATCAGAAGCCGAGGGGCATTGACAAAGCGCTGGACCCGAGGGAGACTTAACACTTAACTTGATTTTCATACTGCACTGCTGAGGCAAATATGGAAACCAGACCTTAATGGAGGAGGTCATTAACTCTCAATTGTAGTAAGTAATCTTATATTGCAATATCAATATACTGTATTGTGATATAGTTATGTTTCTGGAAAATCTATTGAGATCCATAACATCCAGAATATTTGTAATTTGAATATTTTCCGCTTCAACATGGACATTTATTGGTGGGTTACATGACAATGTACTATGAGAAGCTAGAAATTTTGTAACTGTCAGAAAGTTTCCTTTACTGCATATACCAAGATAGCGATCCTTTAATATCTTGATTAGGTCATTGCAGGCGATGTTGCAAATCACTGAATAAAACGTCTTGACGGCAACATTGGATTTACAGGTTTTTTTGCATCAGTGTGGTGGAGCACTGTACCTTCATTTGTCACGTATCTGATTTGCTATATTTGTCAAAATCTGTTTCTCAATAAAACTCCAGAAAATGTATTATACCATGATGTATATTGATATCATGATAAATTAGGGCTGAGAGATATGGACAAAATCAAATATCACAATATTTTTGACCAAAAGATCTCGATATCAATATTGCAGCAACATTATAGAGATGACTATTGATGCTTTGACAAAATATTTACACTATGAGACTTTTGATAAATAATCATCAGTAATGTGGATATAATGAATAAAAGTATAAGTGGGTAAAGTCAAATAATAGAACAGTTTGGTAAATTCATAAAATTATATCACTTTACCATAATGCAGCCTTTAAAACCAGTAAACTGCCCTCGCAATGAGTAGTCTTTATCCAAAGCTAGACAGTTAGCCAACAGTCTGCAGTCCTCCAATAAACACAAGGCGTAACTTTTCTCGCATGTTTAATGAAGATCCACATTTACTGTAAAACTGCGACAAAGCACAAATGCAAACAGAAATCAGAATCTGAACAATATTCATTACACTGACATAACTGTAAAAAATAAAAATGCTGTGTCACTGAGCAAAGCAGGTTAGCTAACAGGTTGCAGCTATACTAGTCATCAATTTAGTCACCTCAAAACAAATACACAGCAAATATACGATGCATATAGTGTAAAGAAATCGCTAACACATAATACTCACAGACAAATAGTGTCCAAGGCAACAATGTTGAAAATAAATCGCTGCAGCAGATGCCGACACATGAGCTCTCTACTCTGTCTGGTTAGCTCTGGAGGAAACTCCCTGTTTTTTAACTACTTCTATTGAATGATCAGGAGGGGGCACTGCAGAGCACAAAAAACTACTTGCACTCAAACAAAGGGCAGAATAAACAGGAAAAGTCTCATATCACAATATCGATATAATATCAATATATTGCCCAGCTCTATGATATATTGATCTTATTCTTCCTCCATTGTTGTTCAAAAACTAAAAAAAATAACACGTCGATGAGCCACACCGTTGCACCGGTATCAGGCTTTGGATACAGTCACAATACTTATAAGTATTAATTGTTGACTTGGCTCTGCACATAAGATTTGTTTGTCTTATCCTTTTAATAGCAGTTAAAACAGCTGACTTTAGTGAGATGTATTTCATTCACATATGTAGGGATATGTCTTCATTGATCAAACCCTTAAAATAATACCTAAAGGGATCAATTCATGGCAGGTACCGGCTGATGCTTCTGGGATATTAGAATCGTCTGATGCTTTAGTGAAGAGTGGGAAAGACACAGCTGGGTGCATGCTGTGACTGGGTGGGCAGAGACACTGATATTGAGACTGACACTGTTTCCTGGTATAATGATGTCCTGTCATGGTGTTGATGCCAGCCACCGAGTATAAACTTCAAAAACGTTGCTATTTTTCTGATTTCCACTTCCCGACTTTGGATTTGCCTCCGAGTGAAATGTCTGTGCGCATAACATACATGTAGTCTACAAGCTGCTGCCCTTGAAAAAGAATAAAAAAGATATTGTACTCTGCCAAAAAAATCATCCAAGCCTAGTTATTATTGAATTAATTTGTCCTAAGAGGCAGCTTCATGTCAGTCTGGTCTCTAAAACACAAAACTGTAACATAAATTTGAGTCTTCCTGGTCAAGATTATCATGTGATATTTGGGTGAGACTATTTCTTTCCTCAGCCAAATTCATTCTATAGTTGCCTTCTGACAAAAAAAACATTTTTCTTGCAGCATAATGTATTTCTTGACGCTTTGCATATCCAACACTTTATTTGTGTCCTCGTCTAAAAGGCTTATGAAGCAGCAGACTAACCATTTGTGCTATACGTACCTTCTGTGCTCTTTCTGTACTTTCAGATAATAGTGATGCTTGCTAGACTACACAGCCTCTTATTAAGTCGGGTCACTTAGAGATCTACCTGGTGAGCAACAACTGTCTGGATGTTCGGTACAAAAAAAAAAGCGACCTGGCATTTAACCATGACCGCTGACACTGCAATAACTTGTCATTTTTAACTGTACTGCAGAGGGAGGGAAGATGTGAGTGGGTGGCTTTAACCTGAAACCAGCCGGGAGACAAAAAGTGGAGAGACAATTTTGCGTGGTCAAGAGCGAGAGAAATATGAGATGGCTGCAAAAGGGATAAAGGGATTTCAGAGTGAAAAGAGAGTTTGGCGATGCTGTCATTTGTTGCTCTAGGTGGAAATTTCTGGAAAAGAGCGGAGTGAGGGAGAGAAAAGTCAAAGACCACTGGGAGTGACGGATGCAGACAAATCGAACAGATACAGAGGATTGCACATATATTATTTTTCCAGTAATGTGGTGGTAAATTAAATGCTGAGTGAATTATGGCTTCCAGTTGGTGATTATCATAAGATAAACAAGCTCTAATACCAGCAAAATCAAAATCAAAACACACTATCCCCCTGTGAATTACATCAGATCATAACTTACTATGTTGTATTTACTGTATGTCGGGAGGATAAACCTCTTAATATACACACATACAATTCAAAAACATAGGTGCAAAATATTTAATATAAAGTGTCATTGAAAAAGGTAATTGCATTCACAGAATTAAGGGCGAACTGCAAAGCAAAAGTACGTGGAGACATTAGTCAGTGTTCTCCCTCTCTGTCCCTTTTCTCTCTTGTTCTGTGATGAGATTCCATTAGATGCCATTAAATCTCTGCCTAAGAGCCCTCTGAAGCTTGACAATTACAGAAATAAAAAAATCACAATCCTCATTGAGCGCTCTTCTGCATTAGGGGCTGCCTGGAGTCGCGTGGGAGCTGTTACACGGGGCCCCGGCATAGACCGAGTCAGAGGCTCTGCAGAGCTGCAAAGCACAGCTCATTAGAATGACTAAGAGCCCGAATGAAGGCCCTTATGTGAAAGCCATAATGGAGCAGGGCTCTTGTGCCGGAGCCGTAATGGAGGCTCTTGTGCAGTTGCGCTTGTCTCCCCTCCGCACAGCGGAGGCTTGAGCTGAAACTGCACGGCTGGAGAGCTGACCCCCGCCGAGTGGCTGCTGAGGTGCTCTAAACGCAGTGTGGCTATTGTGCTGGCAGGCTGGTCACAGAGCAGAGGGCTTTCACAGTGCTCTGTCACACAGTGAAGTGTGTGGAGGTGGTTTGTTAAAGGAATATTTGATCAAGTATGAGGTTAGACAGATATAAAATTTTGCTGATATTGGCCTTTCCATGTGATGTCCAGTGATGTTGTTCATCGCTGAAGATTCTCCCTTGAAAATATTATTCAGTTTGTGTTGTTTTTTTTTGCCACTTGCAAATTTTTTGTGTGATTGTAGCATATTTTGTAGCTGCATCATACATCATACATCAACAGCAGGGCGACTTTACTTAGCTGAACTAGATGCTGGAACAACCTCCTCTACTGCTGTCCTGTGTGACTGACTGTTCTGCTAACAGCGCTGTCAGCAGCCACGCAAGCGACGCTCCTCGGTGGGCTGGCATTTTATAACTGAACTATGACCAGGATGCGCTCTTAATACAGCCTGGTCGCCAAAATAAAACGTTGGCATTGTACGTTTCTGCAAACCATAGATACCTTGAATATGTACAGTTCAACATGTTTAATATGTAGCATATAGCATATTAACATGTATCATATCAACATCTCTAAAGTGACGTAGTTCACATGAAATTGTTGGAAAGTTGGAAATCAGCAGAGAACATTGTTCGAGACCACCTCAAAGCCAATGCCCGCTTCCCATTTCAAACGAAAAAAAACAGGTGTTTTTGGCGAGACGTTGGGACATTTGCAGCCATTTTTCTGGTGACAAAACTGGGTGCTTTTATTTATTTTTTTATTTTAACCCAAACTGGGATCTTTCCCTAACCCTAACCAGACCTTAACCACAGCGTTGTCACATCATAAAACATCATTATCCAACACTGAAACATAGACATTTAACGTATCTTTGGTTTGCAGAAATGTACAATGACAAAGTTTTTTTCTGGCCATTGGGTTGCTTAATATTTCTTTACTGTGTGATGTCATGTGTCCTATTTGACAGGTGTGGGACCTCTATTGGTATGCTGATGCATAAACTCATCCAGTGACTGCACCAGGATAACCTGGAAACAGCCAGAGGAAACTAGCAGCTGGTAAGTAAAGAGAAGTAAAGTCCATCATTCAGACACATTTAAGTTGTTTTGAATGAATGAAAGTGCTGACTTGGTTTTAAGTAGTTTAGTTTTTGTGTTTACATCTATACTGGGTGAACAGTGAAGCAACTATAGCCCACTTTTTTAGGTAGTCTGCCAACTGTAGGACAATGCAGGAGGTGGACGATTACAGCAAATACAGCCAAGGAGTTTTTTATGACCCAGCAGTGAGATGTTCTCCTCTGGCATTGTCATCACCTGACCTCAGTCCAGCTGAGCAGGTTTGTCACTCGCCAAAAATCAAACCAAAGGCAAAAGTCCAGTTTAAAGTTCAGGTCCGACATAGAATCACCAGGGGAGATATAAGTGCCAATGTACTGAAGTACAGATAAATTACAACAGAACTAACAAATATGTGTAATGGTGAAAATAGTCTTTCTTGAACAGCGTTAGCAGTCGTATTACAGTTTCCTTATTAAACATTTGCTGGTGCACAACTTAGCATTACATATGTGGCTCTACTAGAGTAGACAGACAATATGTTGGGACTTTTTCAGGTCATCTGTTTTAAACTTAACAAAACATTTTCTTTTATTACAGAGTTTCCAGAGGACCAGAGTAGAGAGCTTGTGAGACACCAGGGGAGACAGCTGTGGATGTAGTGTCGCTCACCTGAAATGCTTTTGCTGGGTTTCATGTCTGCTTTCTGAGTCCCAAACTGTACCTACCAAGACTGGCTTTCACAGCCAAACACAGTTTGCTTTTCAGTGCAAAGGACTAAGACACACATGGTGCTGGGTCTTTACAGTTATTGAAAATTTAAAAATAAATGAATTTGAGAATTCATATTAATCGGTGATTACATACACAGTCTGGCCTAATTCATCTGTTTGAAAGAATGCAGCGATCAAAAGAGGCACCACACGGTTAAATGCTCTTATCAAAGCATGATAAGATATGAGATATCAGTACAAACAATTGTAAACAATAAGTACATGAGCTTCAGTCTTTAAATCTTTGTCAGAAGTGGGATTTGAACCCACGCCTCCATTTGGAGACCAGAAGTCTTTTGCTCAGTATACTAGGTAAGCATTAGAGCCTTAAGTCTGGCGCCTTAGACCACTCGGCCATCCTGACAACTGTGTCTTGTCGTCAACCACAGTCAGTGTGGACTGCTAGATTAGCTAGAAGCAGTATTTTGGATTAACGATGTAGGATTTCAGCAGCTTTCTACCAACACTGTCAAATTTCTTCTGGACAGCGCAAATTTGTATAGTATAGAGGGGTTTAAGACACTAAATAGTTATATCTACCAAAATGTCCTTCTTGTCACACAAGGAGAAGGAGAAGCTTCTCACTGCTGAAGAAAGGCAGCTTTCTATAAGGTAAAGGCATGACATCTGTGTCAGGAGTGGGATTTGAACCCACACCTCCATTAGGAGACCAGAAATCCCTTTGCATAGGAAGGAGAGGAGCCTTGAGTCTGGCGCCTTAGACCACTCGGCCATCCTGACAACTGACTTTCAAAGGTAATCATTTTTAAACTGTACTTCATAAAAGCTAGCTAGAACCAGTATTTTGGACTGATGACCAAAGGTTTCACGAGCTTCCTCCCACAATTGTCAAATGTCTTCTGGACAGCCCAAATTTGTATAGTATAGAGGGGTTTAAGATACTAAATGATTATATCTACCAAAATGTTATCCTTCTGGTCACACACGGATAAGGAGAAGCTTTTCACTGCTGAAGAAAGGCAGCTTTCTATCTTGTAAAGCTAAATACATGACATCTGTGTCAGGAGTGGGATTTGAACCCACGCCTCCATTAGGAGACCAGAAGTCCCTTTGCTTAGGAAGGAGAGGAGCCTTGAGTCTGGCGCCTTAGACCACTCGGCCATCCTGACAATTGATGCCACATATGAACCATAGTGAGTCTGAACTTCATAAAAAGCTAGCTAAACGCGTCATGAAATGATCAAATAAAAGCCAAATTTATATTCTGCCAAATATCAACACATTAAATCATTAATGTCCCATAAAAGTCAATCACTTGCTTTTTGATTGTGAAGTTTAAGGAAGAATTCATTGAGTCTGGCGCCTTAGACCACCATGTAATCATAGTAAAACTATGATAACGTTTATAAAAGCTAGCTAGAACCAGTACATTAGATTGACGACCAAAGATTTCAGCAGCTCTCTATCATTGTAGTCCACTTTCTTCTGAATTGTCCAAATCTTAAGCATAGGGGGATTTAAGACTGTTACTGATCATCTGTCCAAAATTGGCATCCAATTATGATCAGAAGTGAACTAAAACTACATGGTTGTCTATTAAAGAATTAACTTGAAATCCTTTTTTTAAAAAGGATCCTGACGAATATCGACTACTGACAACGTTAATCAGTGTTGTCCCTCAAAAATCGATCACTCAGCTTTGAATATTATGAAGAGTTATTTTCATTTCTCATTTCATTTCACATCAAGACCTGTGTAAGCAATGTCACACTGCCCGTGTGGTCATATTGCTTGGCTGGAACTCTTTGAAATTTGCTTTTCAACCCGTCACAAAACATCTTAAGATTTGTGATTGTATCTGAAATGGTCAAGGGCTTAAAAACAGAATTGTGAAAGGATGAAAAGTTTGACAATACTGAGTTAGACAAATTAATCAGAAAATTAAAAGACCAAAATATGACTCATAACCATATGAGGTTATCATGTAGAAACATAGTCAACCCTAATTTTATGGAACAGAAAGTAATTTTAAAAGTTACCATATACTTAAATTAAATTCTCATTTAATATTTACCAATACCCCCTACCCCCCCAAAACGTTTAAAGCGTGCTGAACATACTAACAATGTACTTAACCTATTGATTATATATAATTAGTGCAATTACAAATATACTAGAATACACTTTCATGCACTTGACTGTATGATTTAGAGACACCATTAAATTATAATTAACTCCCCATCCACTTTAAATATATTTTTCCTCTCATTGCTTCACTTAGATGTTTGAGTTCCAATGTGCAGACTTTGACCCTCTGGTGTTATAGGATAAAACACGCAGTTGCACTTTAAAGGAAATGAGACTGTGTAATTAATTACATTATTGCACTTGAAAATTGAGCATTTTAACAATGCAGTGGACCGATTTAGCCTGGGACTGTGCAATCTACTGTGCATGACATTTGAGCTTACTGTATATATGTTGCATTGATTGAGAAAAGACCTTGGTTGAACCAGTCTATTCTAAATCAGCATATAGTACAGTATCTGCTAATCTTTATAGTGTACTGCTTTCATACAAGAAAACAATGTCCACATTGTTTTTACAGTATTTATTTCAAAAATTGAATTATTTTTTGTTTTCTTAGATGTTCCTGGAGCTGTCTCACCACCGTCCACTATTACTTACATTATTTTTTCCAGCTGTGAGTACTGTAGCTCCCTCAATTTGTTCTGTGCATTGCATTGTGGGAGAATATTATTCATCGATAGCACACACAAAAATCAATCAAAAGTCAATTTTGTCACTTTTCCATTATGAACACAATAAACATTCAAACCTGCTATATAGTGAATGAATGATCCAACTGCGGTGAATGATGAATGAGCAGAATACACTGAATGAAACTTATTGACTCTTTTGTCCACTCTACTGCTGTGTTTTTTAGATATATATTGTATAGTCTGAATATACGTTCGTATTTCTATCTCCAGTGGATTGGAAATGTGTTTTATTTCTTTAGGGGAGATGTCAATCAAAGACAATCTGTGCAGGCCCACACACTCCTAAGTAGAGGTCTAATCAAGCAAAATAGGCAAAAACACCTCTGAGGGTCTATCATTAGGGGCCTTTAAACTGGGAGAAACAGAAGAATTTAAAAATATATTATGACCCGGCCTAGGAGAAACCCTGGCGCAACATGAAAATGACACTCCCTCTTCCCAGCTCCCAAGAAACAGCAGCGACAAGGGATTTTGAAGCCTTTAAATGTTTATTTCATAGTTGTGGTAACTTAACAGAAAGAGGAGGAAAGATATTAAACAAACATGCTATCCACCCCTACAGAAACTGAGCTGTTAAATATAATTGCAAAGTCATTTACAATACTGTACATAGTGGGTCAGAGAAACAGAACAACAACAACAACAATAACAATAGATACATGATTAGTAACAACAAACAGCAGCAATGGCAGGAACAGCAGGAGAAGAAGTCAAGTTAGTAACATGCATTAATGGTAAATGAATACATACAGGTGGAGAGGGAGGAGCTCAGTGCATCAATGGAAGTCCCCCGGCAGCCTATAGCAGCATAACTAAGGGCTGATCCAAGGCCCTATCAAAAAGGATAGTTTTAAGCCTACTCTTAGAGAGGGTAGAGAGGGTGTCTGCCCACCCGGACCGAATCTGAAAGATGGTTCCGCAGGAGAGTAGCCTGACAGTTGAAGGCTCTGCCTCCCATTCTACTTTTGGAGACTGTAGGAACCACCAGTAAGCCTGCATTCTGGGAGCACAGTGTTCTAGTGGGGTAATAGGGTACTATGAGCTCTCAATAATTACAGAGATCAATGGCATAGAACCAACAGCAAGCATGCCAAAAGTAGTTACAAAAAATGTCCAGCAGGTGTTGCACTGTGTGAATGTCCTCATCAATAGGTTTGTACACTAAATGTCTAAAAAAATAAATAGAAATGTGGATAAGTTGACATCTAGACAAAAAACAGGCATCTATAGATGGGCATTTATGCAGTGACTAATCTACACGGACAGTGCACATCATATGAAACGTCAGCTATTGTGCAGTAATTCTGTATGGGATATCTCATCGAGGTAGCATTTAATGTGTTGATATTTGGCAGAATATAAATTTGGCTTTTATTTGATCATTTCATGGTGCGTTTAGCTAGCTTTTTATGAAGTTCAGGCTCACTATGGTTCACATGTGGCATCAGTTGTCAGGATGGCCGAGTGGTCTAAGGCGCCAGACTCAAGGCTCCTCTCCTTCCTAAGCAAAGGGACTTCTGGTCTCCCAATGGAGGCGTGGGTTCAAATCCCACTCCTGACACAGGTTTCATGACTTTAGCTTCACAAGATAGAAAGCTGCCTTTCTTCAGCAGTGAGAAGCTTCTCCTTATCCATGTGTGACCAGAAGGATGACTTTTTGGGAGATATAATCATTTAGTGTCTTAAACCCCTCTATATTATAGAGATCTGGGCTGTCCAGAAGAATTTTGACAACTGTAGGAGAAAGCTCCTGAAACCTTTGGTCTTCAATCCAAAATACTGGTTCTAGCTAGCTTTTATAAACTACAGTTTGAAAAT
The DNA here is from genome assembly GCF_914725855.1 of Thunnus albacares. Lineage (NCBI taxonomy): Eukaryota > Metazoa > Chordata > Actinopteri > Scombriformes > Scombridae > Thunnus > Thunnus albacares. Next base: position 5,483,222 of record NC_058128.1, on the reverse strand, counting down.
GATTACCTTTGACAGTCAGTTGTCAGGATGGCCGAGTGGTCTAAGGCGCCAGACTCAAGGCTCGTCTCCTTCCTGAACAAAGGGACTTCTGGTCTCCTAATGGAGGCGTGGGTTCAAATCCCACTCCTGACACAGATTTCATGCCTTTAGCTTTACAAAATAGAAAGCTGCCTTTCCTCAGCAGTGAAAAGCTTCTCCTTATCCGTGTGTGACCAGAAGGATGACTTTTTGTAGATGTAATCATTTAGTGTCTTCAACCCCTCTATACTATACAAATTTGGGCTGTCCAGAAGAAATTTGACAACTGTGGGAGAAAGCTGCTAAAATCCTACATCGTTAATCCAAAATACTGCTTCTAGCTAATCTAGCAGTCCACACTGACTGTGGTTGACTACAAGACACAGTTGTCAGGATGGCCGAGTGGTCTAAGGCGCCAGACTTAAGGAGTTACTGAGTATACTGAGCAAAAGACTTCTGGTCTCCAAATGGAGGCGTGGGTTCAAATCCCACTTCTGACAAAGATTTAAGGACTCAGGCTTGATGATACAGTGATAGAAAGCTCTCTTGTACGAGAAGCTTCTTTAATTGAACAGGCTGTTGCATTGTGGAACAATATTATAAACATAATTCAGATTTTTTTTGCAAAAGGGATGACATACTACTTGACACATTATTATGTAACTGACTACTAACAGTGAGGACTACAGTTAGTTTCAATTAACAACAACCATGGAATACCCTTTAGAGTCAAATCACTTGCATGTAAGTCTACAGTATATTGTCAGAGACGGCCAAAGAAGAAATAACAACAACAGATCCTTGCAGGCTCCCAACGGTCCCCGTCAACTCCCCTGACAGGGAGCCGCCAGTGCCCCCGAGATCCTTGCCAATTCGAAATGTTGATGAGCAGACAAAGAGGGAAACTATTAGACAACTTTGTGAAAAAATGTACCCGAAAACAGTCAAAGTTATGTGCATTTCCTGATTCCATTGACAATCCCTGGGTTGGTTCTGCCACCTCTGGGTTTTTTTTTGTTTGTTTTTTTACATAGTTTTATCTCCAAAGTGTGTAAAACAAGTTATGAATTATGTTCATTATTTAGGCTATTTGTTTATTTAATGTAGCCACTCCTCAAATTGAGCTGCAGCCAACACGCTTCAAAAAAATGCGCAACTTTTACTTTGAAGGTGAGCTGTCTCTGTTTCCGGCTCTCGACTTCCTTTTTCAATTATCTGTGGTATAAGTTGAATAACGGAACAAGCGGACACTTTAGCACGCTGAATTGCATTACACTTCTTAAGACAATGAAATCTGGAAATACCCCGAAAAATGGGGTTTTCATTGTACAACGTGAACAACTGCAAATGAATTATACTTGTACTTGTAAGATTGCACACACCCCATGTACAGCTTTAAAAACAGAGATTTATCCCAGACTGTATTTATTATTCTCAGTAGATATTCTAATAACATTACACATTGTATAGCAGACTGTATAGTGATGGGAGAATGATTTTGGACACAACCCCAGAATATCCTATATTACTTAAAATGTGGAATGGGTCACTATGCTTTAAAATTGTTTGCGGTTTAAACATTCAACTGCCTTGTCATCAACAGACAAATAAATCAGCATAGATTTTCTCTGAACTTGTCAAATGTAATAAGAATAGCTGCCCTTGTTGGTTTTGTGTTGACATTTAAAAAATCTTGGTTGACTCTTTAATAAAGTGCTCACTGTTTTAATTTTATCTTAGATACACAATAATCCTTGACTTGTTCTTCCAAGTCAAAACTTTTGATTAAATTATTCCTCATGAACCTGCTTAGAGAGTTTGTATCTATGAAACACGTTTTAATTCAGTCAGGTATTAGCTGTTACCATAGATGTCTCTTTATAAATATATTCTCGGCTGTGAGGTTGACAAGCAGAGTGTTCTCACAGCCTCTCTAATTTCTCTCCCTGTTAAATATCACTAGTCCTATTGCTGCTTAAATGCAACTCTGTTTTAAGCGGAGTGACATTTAAAAGAAACACAAGACCTTTTGCAACACAGGCTCTGTGAAAAATGAAACTCTTGAAATCTCCTGCATGAAACGCTAAAGCTGTGCTTTAATTATAGGAGAGTTAAAGTTAAAACTCATATTCATGTCAGTGGAGGTGGAGAAGATTAATTTGCGCAGTCTAAAAATGGATGAAACATTTAACTTGTGAGGGAGGAAATGTGTGTATCATTCTCGCTCATTCCTGTAATATGGACGAGCTTGTTGGCAGTCGTGAATGCCAGGTCATCTCGTTCTTTCTACTTTTGTGTGTATGTGTGTGTGCGAGAGTGTGTGTGTGTGTGTGTGTGTGTGTTCGCGTCTGCATCTCTATCTCAGTGTGTGGGCACATGAGCCGCAAAGCTGTTGCATGGCCTCATCGATTTCATGCCCTCTTCTCACATCTATTCACATCTCCTCTCCGACTCACCTCCCTCCTCCCGGTCCTCCTCCTTCTCTTTTGGTCCGTTGCCCATGGCGATGGTTCACCTCGGTAACCAGCGGCTGAGCAGGAAGTGGGAGGCGGCCTGGTGAGAAGAGGACCTCCCGTGAGTGTTGTGTAAGGTGGTCACGTGACGGGGGGGCCTTCGATCTGCGCCAGCGGGTGGGGTTAGGGGTCGATGGTGAGGGGTTTGTTCACTGCAGGCTTTAAAAAGCGGAGGGAGTATGTTAAACATCTTATCGATCCACATGCTCCTTCGATGCCGGAAACCATGGATAAAGAGTACACAGTCAAAAAGCTTGTGCACATAAACTCTCATATATCACATGGATACAAGGAAGCAGAGAGAGAGATGGAGGAAGGAAGGAACTAGAACAAGAGACCTTGAAGGAATAAGAGCTTTAAATATAAAGCAAGGGTTTCTCAAAAGCACCTTATGTCTCTCTGCCAGATGTGAGTGCTTTGGGAAGTAGGCCAATGTATCCTGGTGGGAGGGTGGGTTATTTTCAGGCGGGGGTATTGTACTAGAGGAAGCCTTCAAATGATGTTGGCGGGGGGCCGTCATATACAGAGGGCCATTCCTCTTCAGAAAAACACTAACTGTTCTACTTACAAGAAAATCAAGAGTTCAAAGCTGAAGAAAAGTGGCTTCAGTGGGGTGTAGCGATGAAGTCAGCTCAGAGTTTTGTATGGATAGTGATAAAGGCTTTTCTTAAGAACACATTTTTTTCTTTTGACTTTAAAAACCAAACAAACTGAGGATTAAAAAGTAGACTGTGACATCCCATTGGAATCACATTATGATGATATGACCACGTTGTTATTAGTTTTAAAAACATTTTTCTTGTTGTAATCCTTAATACTGTTCATTGCATTGAAAATCAATTAGACTTTTGCTCTCTTTTAATATAACCTAGTCATATTGATAGCAGCTTTTAAATATTTTGATATCATTTCAAGCTGTACCAACAACGTGTCTGGCTGCACCTTTGTCTGTTTTCATGGCAGGAGAGAGTCTGTGAGCATGCCGTGCATTCCTGTGACCAAGCATGCCCCCTTTGTGTGCATGAGCGTGTTTGTGTGTGCATGTTGGTAGCGGCTGCATGGGGCTCAGTGCTTACTCAGTAATTCCCTGGTCCCAGGCTGTGTATTAGCGGCTGATCCAGCCGACTGGGCCAAGCATCCACATTCAGTCGGCTTGGGATCTGCAGCTCAGAGCAGGATGCTGCCCATGCTCTCTGATGCCTCCCTAAGCTCTCCAGCACAGAGCAATCTACTGGCACCGAACGGCACAATCAGTGTGTGTGTGTGTGTGTGTGTGTGTTTGCTGAGTGTTTGTGCTCATTTCAGTTTACTCCTGCTTTTTGTCATCTCTCTAGCCTGTTCTACCTCGGTCGTTGGCCTCTCTTGGCCTGGCCTGGCTTGGTTAGCTGGTGCTGTGCCCCTTGTTCCTCTTTCATGCCAGGCCAAGCTGACAGTGACACTAACAACCAGAAACATCAGGATTTCTCAACCCTAGCACAACCACTGTTTACCAAACTGCTTTTTTTCTTTCTTTGTCTGTCTTTCTTTTTATTTGTCATCCAATTCTTATTTGTTCTTTGTCTGTTTTCTCTCAACTTCTCAGTTTGTCCTCTTTGTCTGGGAAAACCATGACCTCCGCTGCCATAACTGTTGAATAAAGATTTCCTGTTTTACATCTTTGCCACTTGGTAATTTGCTAACATGGCCCACTAGACTGTGTTTTGTGATTTATTGTGTGTTTCTGTCATTGTCCATCCATGTCTGCGTGTGGTGGAGGCAGCCAGTCAGTCTGCCAGACAGTCCAGTTGTCTGAAATGCAGCTAAATTGGCTCATTTATGTAAATATTCAGTCCAGGGCTGTCTTGCCCAACCTTGGCCTCAAACAACAACAAGTCTACAGGGGGAGCTTTGGAAGGCTCCATTTTGCAAAACTAGAGGCATTGTTAGAAACCAAAAGACAAGACAAACAGAAGCATTGTTTGCCAGACATATTGTATTTAGAATAATGATGCATTTGACAGAGAGCGACAAAGTTTATTTTGATTGTGTCACGGCATTGTTAGATGATGAGGTGAACTGTAAGTCAGCTAGTTTTGACAATGTAATGATGAGAAACATCTCTGAAAAACAAAACAGAAAGCTCCACATATATTTGATCACGGCCTCCAGTATCCGTCTTGTTTTGGTTTTAATTCATAAGTTATATAATGTCTCTTACATAATGTCTGTCACAACTCCACATTGCTATATGGTACATTTGCAGGAATTATTCTCATATTGGTATGATTCTGTTAGACACTGTGTCCTTTATGTAGCAAGAATACCATGATGCTGGTGGCCTAAATTCATATTACCTTATTTTGGGCTATATGGAAAACATATAAAACATACAACCAAGCGTCATAGTTACCTTACCATACCCAAATTTTCATCATACCTTACTGTATTTGTGAGGCGTGCATATTTTACCAATACTTCATGAGGCTATTGACAGATGGGATGGTGTCATCTCCCTTTCATTTGAGCGGAGGAATCCACCAAAGATCACATATGTCGCAGCTTGTTTTCATCCTGGATCCATTAACTGCCACTTTGCAGAGTAATAGAAATATAATTGGATTTAAGTCTGATCCATTGGAACACAAACATTTTTATATTTGATGATCGGTCGCTACTAACTCCAAAAATTGGGGTATCAGAAATCTACTGGAATCGACTAACTTAAAGCTAACTTTTTCTGACGTCTTGTGGTTTGAATTCTCGCGTTGCTGCAGTGATGTGCAGATGTTCTGCAGGACCCTGTGACATCACTGTTGGGTGTTTTTTTAAAAAGCACACTTCTGATCACATCCATCAGTAGACCTAATGCTCGCTGTGGTCAGCAGGGAAATGGACTTGAAAAGCAGAGAGGACACTGCTTCTTAGTCCTTTCAGTAATCCTTTAATTCCTTTCTGAAGTATGTAGTTTACAATTAGCTGGATGAAATTAGAGGCCATGCTATTGTCTGGAGCTGTGTCTCAAATCACATTCTTCTGTTAGTACACTTTCATGTAGTACACTGTGTACACTATTTATTACTAGCGTAGTGCGCAAATTTCTACAGGGTAGTGTTGTCTCAAATCAAACACAGCCATTGTGCACTTACTGGAAATGACGATCGCAAATTAGCATTAGCTAGCGTTAGCATTCACGTTATCGTTTGCACTACTAAATCATTACAGACTGCTAAATTATCCGACAACAGTATAGTGGTGCTTAGTGCTAAAAAACACATGTATAACTTACATTTGTATAATGCGGCGATGTTCACTGTAGTGACAACGTACCCGGCTGCCATTTCCAGTTTGAAAAGCGGTTGCTCCCCTTCCGCTACGTAGCCAAGATGGCAACCATTAAGGGCGAGAAGTGTCCATAGTTCCACACTCAACTTTTTGACTGTTTTGAGTGCACCATCCGGGTACTCACACTGCATTTCCCATACCTCTCAGTGTGAACACACTTATGCACTCAAAATGTTAAGTGTAAGTACAGAAGTATGCGATTTGAGACACAGCGTAGTACATGTCCTCCAGCCATGAGAACCAACTGGAAAGTTTAGGTGGACATGTTCTTTCTTGCGAATGGGTTGAACCATCCCACCAGTCATCTAACCAGTGGCAGCTTAGGCAGTGGAGGTAGCAGCAAGTTTGCCGTTTATTGCAAGAGCTTCTGGATCTCTTGCACTAAAGATTCATGCTTGAAGTATCACTCAGACAAAATGATCAAGTTTTAAAGAGCGTATATATGGCATTGGTAGTTGACATATAGGAATAGTATTAACACATAATATCCTTGTAGTTGTGTCCATCATAACTATGGTTCTCCTTCCTTGGAGGTCTGGAGTGCCAGCCCACTTCCATACACCTCCATCATTCTTGGAATCAGGAAGTTCGTACAGATCGTTACTGATAATCAGCTCTTTGGGAATTTCTTGTGGGATTGGTAGATCGTACCTGAGTTCTTATCCACTGCTCTTTTTTCATAGCTGTTGAAAATAAACTTTACTGAGCACATGTGGCAATATTTATCTAACTTGACTTTTTATAAAAGCCAATGGTAGATGCTTAGAAAATTAGTTGAACACAGTACACAAGAGATCTATTGTTTACTACACAAGATACTCAGTTCCTATATCCTTTACCCTGATTATTCACAGTATCCGTCTTCAGTGGAGTTTGCTCTTCCATTCATAGCACTAAAATTCATTTCAGAGCACAAGCCAGTGTCATCTGAGCATTATCTCATGAAGCCGAAACAGGGAAGGAAATGCTGCAGCATTGTGTTTGAGCTGGTAATCTAAATTGTTTTCTACTCTGAATGTTTGGTGAGCACGACGCTGTAAATGGTAAACATAATCGGCAGCCGCTGCGACGTATCAAAATAGGATGAATGGGTTGTAGTTACTGTATGCATGTGTACTCTGTGAACATAGGTTACAGAATATGATTTGATAGCATGATTAGCAAACAAGTCAGATCACATATAATTCCCTTTATCAGATAATAAGCCAAATGCCTCTCCTCTGTGCATGTAGGTGCGCATGAATGACCACAGTAAATTATCTTATTTGTTTGCTTGTATGATGAATCAGATGAAAATGCAAAAACTTTGGCAGTCAGTGAACAAAAAGCTGCTTTAAAAAAAAAAAAAAAAGTCAATTACAGGAACTGATCCAGGCTTTTAATTTGTTTGACAAGGAACTTTTAATTCATTTGCGATATGTGAAGAAGAAAGTATGATAGGTGAAAATGGTCAATATGTTTTAAATACAAAAAAAAACAACCTTTCAGTTTTGACATTGAATGGATTATCAGTTGGCTGAGGGAATACAAGAGTTTTATAAGACAAAATATAGAAAATTACATTGTTGGTGGTGGTCTTAAGACTTCTAAAACTATGCTGAAAAGATACTAATTGATTAGTCGATGGACGGAAGATTTATTAACAATTCTGATGGACACAAACACCAGAAATGTATTTGTAAGGTCGGTCGAGCAGATAAGGCATAAAAACTGAGACAAAATCCAGTTATGTTGTCCAGATGTGTTTATTTACCAGTGGAAACCGACAGTCCTGAGCAGCAATATGTACAAAAAATAACTGAAGAAAAACATAAAATATAAGAAATATCTACTACTTCTACTGGTTCTTGTGCCTTATTTTCAATTTATTTTATTTGATAGGGACGATGCAATTTAACATAGTTCCGATACAGAGCATGAAACTGATGTACCGCTATTGCTAATTTTTAACTCTTGTCCCTAGTTGGGTTTTACATACACAGTGTAATTCAAATATAAAGCTTTCATCATCATAAAAACCACAAAGTAAAAACACATTCTGTGTGTTTGACCCACGATAGAAAATAATATTAACACTTTGTCGGCGGGGCCTCCCGACTTTAACGAAGAAGTAATGATGATGATGTGAAATCATGCTACGCTAATGCACTGCTTTTCTCTGATTTACATCATTATAAATTGAATATCGTTTATATCTCATCAACTAAAAATTCTGCACTTGTATCTCTATCTCAGTCCATGTGCATATTAGTTTAGGTGAAAGGTGTTAGGACCGACTTAACTTTTATCATTCAGCTTTGACTTTGAGAACTTTTTTTGGCCTCTCAGATTGGCTGACAGTCAACGCTTGCCTTTTCCAGCCCTCACACTCACCCCCAGCTTAAAATAAATATCCCTTCTGTTACCTTTTATCATATTCCATATTCCTAGTCTTCATCACATGTGCCTGCAAATTCCATCTCCCAGATTAGCTCACTTTACATCTGACAGATCTAACTATGAATATATTTGAATATATCTTAGCGGGGTCTGCACACACGTGCGTATGATATATCACATGTAATAGGATTGCTGGGGTGTGTGTTTGTGGCCGTGAGTTCTTTGTACCCTGGCATCCGTCAGGACCCAGCTGTGTTGGTGTCTCCTCCATCACAGGAGAGTTAGCTCTTTGTGAGGTAATTAAAGTAGAAGCATCTGTTCCAACTCTGCAGCTCTCACACCTGAGCTGCTACTAACTTGACCGGCGACCGCCAGCCAAACCGCCGTCTCTGCGGATTTCCGAAGACAAATGACGGCGATGGATTTTGTTCATGCGGACAGAGTCGTTGCAAGGTTGCGGCAGCCATGAGGATTCAGGACTTTTTGTTTCTTCATCATGTTGGGAACGTCACCGTGTCTGGTTTTTTTTTTTTTTTTTTTTGATGACTTGAGCCTGGATTAGACTTGAGCAAGAGAAGAGGAAAGAATACAATAAATATTAAGGTTTTGTAAGCCCTCATACACGATACACAGCTTAATCTTTATTCCGTGGCTTCAAGCTTTTTATGTGATCGGCTCTTTTTTTTTTCTTCTTCTCTGATTTTCTGTGTGATTATTTCTTATTGATCTGACATTTCCAAGCAACAAATAAGCATCCAGGCACAATATATTGTCTCTTAACTCACAGTCTGCACTGAAAGCAGGGACTTTTTTTTTCAAATGTGTTGAATCCTGATGTTTACAACCACCAACAACCCTGTGCTTTCGCAAATATTTGACCATTTTTACCATTTAAACAGAATATGTAGAGCGCAGTAAAGGTTTTATGTCTCTGAAGGGCAATTTAGTGATCTGTTAACTGCACAGTGGTGAAAATATTTAACTAGAGATCATTTGAGAGGCACAAACTGAGGTAAAGATGAGAGAATTTAGTAGAATACATCAACAGCAGATTGTCTTCCCAGTAAAAGATGTGGTACTGACAGACCACCTGTCAGAAAACTGTGGATTTAACTATATTTTGGCAACAATATAAGTGTTTGGAACGTACTAAGTGTAGTTTACAGACAGACAACATGGACGTGGATGCTGTAGCAGTAGTATATTTTGCCATCCACTGTATCTGTTGTGAATCCCAGCTGACTACCTCTGCTAAGCTTACAAACTTCTGAGCCACCTTTCAAGCCAACATATGGTGAATGTTTGATTCTCAAAAACACTGTTTTTTGAAGCAGAATCCGTTTAAAACAAAAAAAAAAAAAGGATTTTTCTCTTGAGGGTAACTTTTGCTGTAGATCAGCTTCTTGTACTGTCAAGTGATGAAGTGTATTGTACAAGTAGCTTCCCTGGAGTTGGAAAAAGCCAGCTGGTAAGCACATAACGTCCAATCCCCACACTGTTTTTTTTGTGTTGTGTCCAGACGAAGGTAATGATGTAACAAGTCCCTTAACTCCAACCAATCTTGTTCCACATGCACAGAAAACTGTGTTGTGGATTTTCGGAGCTGATGCACTGGCAGTTATCAGTTTGAAGAAGAGAAGACCAAACCAAACTTCGTATGATGATTCTGGGAAAACTTTAATGAAGAACCTTGCAAGGGAGAGCGACTCAAGGGACACCTCCTGTTCGTACGGTGTCCCCTAACTCGTCTGACCCTCACAGTCCAAAACCAGCCTTTAAGCCAATCATAGAAACTAGTTCGTCAGTTCCGAATCATAAACCTATGACCTAAATCTGTATCTTTGGTTTGTCTTGTTGCGTCTGATGATGACCTGCATTCTGGCCTTGGTTCGCCTGTGAGGCTCCTGGTTTATTAAACAACATGTGTTATCTTCTGTTTGAGAGAACAGAAGAGTACAGCTTGACATTCTGTTGTCCTGGTCAGTTATGGAATATCCATAACAAACTGTAGCAAACTCATGAAAAGAATTATTTTTTTTGTGTGTGTGTGTGTGTGTGGCTGTGTACAGTTTAAGCATATGCACATATGCACATATGCACACACAAACACATACACAATTACAGTCAATTACACCTGCAGAGGAAAATAACTCTGCATGCTGTTTCATTTCCAGTCGGAAAGCAAGAGTTGATCACCTCCTATATGGCTGCAAACTTCCCTTAACTGGAGATAGAGTAACTGTGGGGCCCCAGCTATAAATGCAAAGCCAAGTGTCAAAGCCACAGGTTGGCTGGAGCAAAGCGGGAGTGTGTGTGTGTGACAAAGTGTAACAGTATGTGTCTCCGTGTTTGAACAAGAACCCTGTCCTCCCTATCCTTTCCAATCTCACACACAGCAGTGGACCTATCACTGCGCAGGTTTACTCATCAACTCACCCGTGGAGCCCCTCGATTTGAAGCGATGCTACATTAGTTCTGGTAGCTGAAAATATACGAGGAGCTGTGGGAGACATGCCGTTTTGACAGCCTGCTGTATTGAGCAATTTGTAAGGACGCAGCGATACATTGTTTTAGTCACTTCCTCCAGATATTTGCAAGATTGTTTTCATATTAATGTTTTTTTTTTTTTTAATGTTTGGGTCAAAATATAAAGCATGTGATGTCATGATCACCATAGTCACTCCCTCCTGGGGAGAAAAACATCTCTGACATGGTGATAAATATCTTGTGCAATTGACTGGACAAACATATACAGGAACTATGTGCATTTCCTAAAGAAAATGCATATGAGAGCTGGAAAACCGTACAGAAGAATAAATAAACGTTTGTCAGCATTCACACTAAGAACAAAGTATGTTTGCTGCGCAGCACTCGCACAATAATTCAAGTTTTTACAGACTGCTGAGGGCGAAAAGTAAAGAAGTGACTTTAAGAGATACTTTCCAACAGCGGTGGAACATTAACCAACCAATCACGTCAGCAAATTGGAATATTTTTTACCAAATTGTCTGCAGACAACAGGCATGTCTCACAACAGATATTTGAAATGTCATCACAGGAAAAGCAAGTATTACTTTCATTAACAACAATCTGAAAATGACTGCTTAGTGAATATATAACGATTGAGCCTAACAGCTGTTTAATGTAAAAGACTTACTCTCTCCTCTATATATAAGTATATATATATATATATAAGATGTGTATGTCTTTATATGTCTTCTGGCTCATGGAGAAACCCTCGATAATGAAAGGAATGCATGTTGGACTGTTGATTGGACGCGAAGGCTCTCTGCGTGATGCATTTCCTCTGGAAGTCTTTAAAGTGGCTGTGGTAGAAGAGGAGAAGATCATGCTGCATGACCTCAGAGATGTGCCCACAGGCTTTGCCCTGTTAATGGGTGCCATCCGCTGCCTTAACCTCACATACCCCGGTTATATGAAGTACTCCTTTGAGTTCCTTCAGAAGGCCATCGTTGAACATTAAACCGGACTAATGCTCAGCAAGAATCCACAGGCTCAGAAATAAACTGCTTAGATATCGCCTGTAAACAAAATGAATGCACATCTCAAGCCCCCACTGGGAGGAAGCTGTTATTTGGGACTCTTGCGTTGTTCTGCACACAAATGTTGTTCATGTTTTCAACAGTATGGTTTGTTATTAAAAAAATTAAAAGGTGAAAAATCTTATATACTGTTCTGAACTGTAAGTTTGGTGTAGTTCAAATGTGAAAAACCTTTTGTGAGAAAGAATTGTTTTAAAGGAATCTTTTAGACATGAAGGTTTATTGTTTCTTAGTATCCTACATTTTGCCTCTGCACCTCCCCACCCTACCTCATCTCTTTCTCTTCCTCTCTCTCTGTCTTATTCTCTCATTCCTAGTTTTAAAAGTATTTGTTCGATTAACACATCCGCTTTTTATCCGCTTTTTGGTTACAATGTGCAACATTATTCTTGTTCCTTTCAAGATTTTATGAATCTCACATTGACCTCATTGCACAACTCTTCCCCTCCTTCTAATAAATATATAAATGTTTTTCATATAATTGTTATATGTTTGAACAGATGCAAGAATTCAGTGTAAAGTTCTGTCACGTACCAAAGAAAAAAGCAAAAAAAGGAAACAAGAAAAGATTCAGTTGTCAGTCAAGATAATTTATACATGTAAGTTGAAACAAATCTGAAATTTAAATCCTCTTAACTTGCAAGTCATATACATAGTTTAGTTATTTTAACTTGAAACTGTGTGTTAAACCAGGTAAAGAAAGTTTTCTTGCATAAATAATGTAAAATAACTCTTTGTTTTAACTCAGTATTAAGTTGAAACAGTTATTAAAAGTTTAATCAACTTTGAAAACTTTTGAGACAACTTGTAGTTAAAAGAACTTTAAAGTCTGAGTTGAAACAAACTTCAAATCTTCAAGTTGAGTTAACTTAAACCAGCTCTAAATGTCTTCCAGTGCAGCCATTTAAACAGCTGTGACAAGTTATTGTGTTCTTTGCCACTTGGTGCTGGTGTTAATAAATAACTGAGTCACATGAGCCCTTGACATGTATGTCTAGCGCTCTTGAACTGTTGCACAGTCCACCTTTAGCTTTCATTAGAGCTTTCATTAGAACATCTGTCATCAAACTGTGAGATGCTTGATGCGTCTGCCCTTTGATGTCCACCACAGAGAAAATTCAAAGGACGCCTGGAAACCCCTCTCGCCCCTTTCTCACACGACACGGCGGCACTGTCGGGGCTCACCGCCGCTTTAAAAAAAAAAAAAAACACCCCGGCGCTGCGTTCAGGCTCCCTGTCATCTGAGGAGACATAATGTGCTTCTTCCATCTGTCGTCTGATCAGAAATCAGAAGCCGGTTCTGTTCAAGCTGCTGCCTGTCCTTGGACAGACTTTTTAAATGATGGAGAGAGGGGAAGACAGGAAGAACAACAACAAAAAAATTTGAATAGAATGAAAGTTTCATCAGCTACGTTCAATCTGCCATCATTACCAAAGTCCCCCTGTGAATAGAAGGAGTCCAATCCATGCATTCATGTGTGTGTGTGTGTGCATGTGTGTGTGTGCACCTGTTTGTGTGCACAGGCCACTGTACTCTCAAAAGGCTCATTAATTATAGTTGGAGTCATTATGGAGATAAGTGTGAGTCTGACTATTGGTGCTGACGATAAGAAGAAGAATTACCTGTTTTGGTGCTTCTGCTTTCTAATCAGCTGCCCATTAGAGATATCAAGGGACTTCTATTATCGCGCCTGTGTTCTTCTATGTCTTCTTTTTCTTTTCTTTTTTTTGTCTGGCATTTCTTCATCATTCAGTGCATCCTCCCCACGTAGGTGTCCCTCTTTTTTTTTTGTGCATGATTGAGGGCTGCGTATGTGTGTGATTTCGATCTTAATCTGTTGCCCGTCATAATAAGCCAATAATCGAGCAATCTGGAACATTTTGTTCATCTTTTTATTCTTGTGAGAACATGTTTTTCATCCATAAGTATCTAAATACCAGAATCAGACACACACGCACACACACAGTGCTCAAACTGACACATTAATGCCAAAAACCAGTATGTCTGACTGCGTTTTCATCTAGAGCTGCTGGGGCGATTGGACAGATACTTCTGGGCCAGTGGAAGTCCCCTCGCCAATTTCGTGCTGATTCTAAATTATGTTGATGTCTGGACTATTTAAAATGTAGCCTAGTGTGAGAAAGACTCAGTAAGTAAATGCAGGGACCAAAAAAAAAGGCTTGAATTGATTTGAAATGTATTTAGAGCCAAAACACAGCTCACATTTCTCAGAGCCTTCCTCGGGGTGCACTGGTTTTACGTCACCTCCATAGATAGTCCTATAGGAGTCAGTGACATGTGTGAGGTCTCCCAGCCATGTTTTCAACACACTTGAGTGTTTTAAGCAATTAAATTAGAATATGTAACAACTCCTTCAGGGTGGACTTCCCCTTTGAATGACTTCTAGAAAGTTTTTGCAGAGAAATGCACCTCTGGACAAGTGAATATAGGTCAGAAAACATGTGTTATATGTGTGTTGGGTTTCTGCTGTGGCTTGATTCCCTTTTTGTGCTGATGTAAATGCTGATTGACTTGTTTCTGATGTCCCCAGCATATGGCTGATGAAGGTTTTAGTGCAGCGGAGCCGCAGGAGCCCTGAGCTGCCAGGATCAAAGTGACAGCCTCAAACAGGCCTTTGTGTTCTTCAGCCATTAGGGCATAGCAACGCCAGCACCTGGTGTGAGCCATATGAATATCATTAGCTCAGTTTATTTGTCTGTGTGTGGGTGTATAAATACATGTGAGTACATAGATTTAGCTGATACTGATCCTTTTTATTTCTTTTTTTTTTTTTTTTACAAAGGTTTTTAGAAGCTGGGTCTTATTTTCGTATTTAAATAATGAGCTATTATTTCTAACGGTTAGGGTCACATTAAGCTCTCCGACTGATATCTGCAGATGCACCTCACTAACTCAGTCCAACAGGGAAGAAATAAAAGTGATCATCCAATCAAAGGAGTTTCAAACAGCCAGTTGGATGGCTTGTTATGATTTTAATCATTTTATTGTCTTTAATGTAGCGCCGCTCTCAGTTCAAACTTTACATTTTTAGCCTGATAACAGCCAAATCATCAGCATGAGTCCGTCCGACAGTTGCAGGGATTAATGTCCATTACAGCCTCTAGAGGCCATTAGTGGAACTTTTAGTCTCAAATGACAGGTTGGCAGTTTTTCAAGTCTGTCTTAAAACAACAGTCAGGTGTCCATATGTACACTGGAATAGGTTTTTCTTGCCGTAATCATTCCTCCTGATCAAACTGACCATGAGAAGATTCCTTCATAATGTACTTACAATGTAAGTGATGGGGGACAAAATCCACAGTCCTCCTTCTGTGCAAAAATTTATTTAAAAGTTTATCTGAAGCTAATATGAAGCTTCAGCGTCCAAATGAGTCAAATCAAGTAGATATCTCTCAACATTAGTCTTTTTAGTGCCAAAGTCCCTCTTTTTGTTACTATACTTCCACTGCAGCTCAACAGAAAAGCACAAAGAGGGACTTTGATGCTAAAAAGACTGTAAATGTGTCAGATATCCACTTGATATGACTAACTCAGACTGATGAAGCCTCATATAAGCTTCACATCAACTTTTAAATGTCTGTGTGGACACACTGTTGATTTTGGCCTTCATCACTTACATTGAAATCACATTTGGAGGATCTTTTAATATCCAGTATGAACAGGAGGAATGATTACAGCGAGGAAAACCTCTCTCACTGCTCATATGGACACCTGACTGTTAAGACGTGTACCTATCCTTTAAAGGTACACTATGCAGGATTTTCCTTAAAAAAACAATGTATAGACTCATACAAAAGTAATCCCTCTCAATCATCACTTATGACCCCTATAGAAGTGTGTGGCGGTGTATTTAACCCTCAGGGTCGTGCGGAGGTGTGAGCGAGTTAATTTGGACTTTAGAATGTAACCGCCGTGAAACAATCAGAAAATAATGTTTTATTAATCTGATTCACGGCCTTGTTCTCGCCAGTGCCTCTTCATTCGCTCTCTAGCACGCTCGACCACCGGTGCCGGTGTTTACAAACCAACAAACCCTGCATAGTGCACCTTTAAGGTTTTAGGTTACATTTTAGGAACATTAAATTTATTTACATCATTGTCCCTTGTGTTTTTACTTTTAGTCTTTTTACATATGAATATTTTTTCTACATAATTTTTATCAAAAATGTCAATAGATTTGTTTTACATTCTGGAGAGATTATTCATTACAGTTACATTTCTCCTAAAACTCTCCCGCTTCCCTCCTCTTCTCTCGCATAAGAATCTTTAAATTGCTGCTGGAACAACACTGAATATCAACACATCCACACATCCAGCCTCAGTGCAAATGAAATACCTGCACCTATGTGTGTGTGTGTGTGTGTGTGTGTGTGTGTGTAAGAGAGAGAGAGAGAGAGAGAGAGGCAGTTAGGAGTCCACAGCTGTAAACCCAGACCTTTGCACCGCTGTCGCCCAGCACCGCAGATATAATCGATAAGCGTTGGCAGGCCATTGTCTGAAGAGTCACTGCCGTCCTCTGATAGACAGACACACAGCATGGCGAACTCCACAAAAACACACTCAAATGTCAGGGGTTCAACCTCAGTGTGAGTGCAAGGTGTGAGTGTGAGTGTGTGTGTGTGTGTGTTTGTGTGTGTGTCAAATGTAGAAATCAAGCGGCGGAACTGCAGAATGTGAAGCACTGCGGCGACCTTAACGGTGCAAGAAAACAAGTTATGACTGGCAGAGAGTGATTGAAACGGGTCTGAATAGGAAGTGTTGTTGTTTGATAGCGTGTGTCTCCAGTGTTCGGTACCTGTCACTAATCCATCACTCCTATTGATCCTTTGAGAGTGAAAGAGCAGTCGGACACAGGAGGTAGAGAGACACTGAGAAACAGTGAGAGAGAGAGAGAGAGGATGGGAGGGGGGAGTGACTTGAACTCACTCGCTCTCTCTCTATCACACACACACACACACACAAACAAACACACACATGCACATACACACAGGTCTTTCTGTCCTGTTCAGAGGTGTCTTTGTATGCCATTCATCTGTCTACACCCATTGATCCTCAGCTGAAATATACGACTGTTTATTCACATTCAAGCCACAACAGCAGCCTGCTGAAAGACATATCGATTTTGCATGGCTGTGTGTATCGGTGTATGTATGTGTGTGTGTGTGTATGAGTATGTATGTGGGTGAACGGTTTGGAGGGGCAGGAAACTGTGTGTTTCAGTATGAACGGAGCAGTGAAATAGAATAAGGAGAATATTTAATGCTTTTTACTAAAACTTTCTTGGTATGATCAATTGCTTATGTTTCATTTAATACAGTATTTGTACTTCATGTTCAAATACTGTAGTCACCATTTGTGTTGCATTGATTTAAGCTGCAACTAATGATTATTTTCTCAGTTAATCGATTAGTTTGGTCCATAAAATGTCAGAAAATGGTGAAAAATCTCAATCACTGTTCCTCAAAGTTGAAGTTGATGTCCTCAAATGTCTTCTTTTGTCCCATCCATCAGTCCACAACCCAAAGATATTCTGAATAGAAGATTTAATAAACCAGAAAATATTCACATTTGAAAAGCTGGAATATGAGATTTTGGACAATTAATCAGTTATCAAAATAGTTGGCGATTAATTCAGTAGTTGGCAGCTAATCGATTAATTGTTGCAATTGTTGTTATCCTATTCATGCATCCCCCTCCACATCATGATGGAGTCTAATTGCCAAAGACTAAACGCCATTCACTACGTAAAATGATTCTCTCCTGATTGAAATAATTATTATATTACTGCAGTATTGTAAAATACTCAATATTAAATCATTTATGGTGATGAGGATATTCCTCTTTAAAAGCTGAACTTAATATAAATGGCAAATAAAAAACAGTCACCACAATGAAAGATGGGGAAATCAAAAGGTTTGACTCCAACATTGGAATGTAAAGAAAGAGGCCGGCTGAAGCAGGTGGAGGTAAAGCTAGGTCAGAGGTCAGTGGGTTGATAGACACCTGCTGTGTTGGGGTTAGACACCCACCATCTTTCTATCTCTGTCTCTCCTCACCTTCACCTCCCCTCTCTCCCACTTCTCTCTCCCCTGTGGGTCTTTTGTAAGGTTATTTCCGGCCTGCCGGAGCCCCTTGTTTCAGCACGTTGACCTTTAAAAGTGAGTGATGGCGGTTCTTATTGTCTGTAAGGCAATAACTGTCTGGACACAGGTAATCTTCACTATGCTCGTGTCAAATCGAGTTTCCTACACAAGGCCCCGAATGGCTTTGCAGCACGCACAGAATCAACACTGCACACACACACACACACACACAAACACACACAAAAGGACGTACATTTGAAAAACACAAGTACCCGCTCGTACACAATAAAAGTGCATTTTCAACGCTCGCACACACACACACACACATGCTAGAGAGCTCCACTCCATAACTATCAGAAGCACTCAAAGGCAGCGGGGAACCACATGGTGTAAAGGTCAGAAAACTCAGCACGTGCATGGAAAGGTTAAAGGCAGAGCTCGAAATAACCCTCCCAGTCCAGGGCATGAGTGCAACCGCCGTCATCACGGTCCCATGATTCATCCCATGTGATGTCCTCTCCTCACCGTTTATTTCACATGACTCCAAAACTACCTTTTTTTTTTACCTCACATTACCATCGTCTTGTGTGATCCAATGGGGAGAAAAAAAAAAAAAAGATAAAGCATTTAGACACAAGAAAACAAGTAAATTAAATCAAGCAGGTGGCAGGCAGCTCGGATTGTAACCATCCTCAGAAATGCTTGTGGATAGGGAACAAGCGAGACGAGGTGTTTACTGACAGTTTTAAAGCGTGTAAATATGACAAGTGAAAGTGATGCGCTTGGCAGTGTGCTTTGGAGACGGAAGGGGGAAATCCAATTTCACTACACATATTAGAGACGTATTAAGTTGTCATGTATAAATGCAATCCAGCTACATCAGAGCTACTAGAAGATATAAGATGTTTGTTTATGCCTGGTGGGAAAAGTCTTGGGGTGTGTTAACATTAGGATTTTTTTTTTTTTTTTTGTATTACTTTGGGTGATCAAAGGGTAAGCGTAGTTTTGGTAATGAAAGATGAAAGAAAGTTCATATGTCAGCCATATTTAGACGAGTCTAGACATCTTTTGACCTGCCAATTGACTAACAATTGACTGAAAATTAATCAGAAACTATTTAAAAATCAAATAATAATCAATAATGCCAAAATTCTCTGGTTCCAGCTTCTTAAATGTTGAATATTTTCTGGTTTCTTTAGTCTTCTATGACATTCAACTGAATTTCTTGTGAGCCGTCACTACAAAACAGGATATTTGAAGACGTCACCTTGGGCTCTAAGAAATTATAACAGGTATTTTTTTTTTTTTACTATTTTCTGTCATTTCATAGACCAAATGAGAAAATAATTGACAGACTATTCGATAATGACAATAACCATTAGATGCAGCTCTAAACCAGTGCTTACTGGACAAGTAAACGAAACCGTGGCAACATATGACAAATTTTGATGAAATTACCAGGAACAAACTGCAAAGTTTTGATTGATGCTTGGATTGATGATCACACACACTCAATACGTGTCATAATTTCAATAGAGAACTGAGAAGGTCTACAAAAACTTGTCCATGGGTTTCATGATGTTGTTCTCTTCAGAAAAACTACAGTATAAATATTTTTTTTAAGCAGCTTAAAATTAACCAGTGTTTTGGTCTGAGAGGAGCGTAGAACACATGTTACCTCAATGATGGAGGCTTCAGATTGTGCCCCACTTTTGGCTAACAGTAAGTGATGGTTTCCTGTTTAACCATGGTGGCAATGACCATGTAGGTCTAGTTGCCTAAAGTTAACCAGACCTTAACTTTTAGGACAGAACATGAAAAAACAAACAGACTCTTATTGAGATTGTCACATGGGTCATTTTGGCAGACAACCTTTTCTGTTTCAGTAACAGGACTTCTTGTTCTTTCAAAGCTCATAGTTCTCGTGTAATAAGGTGGTCTAACCCTAAAGAAAAAGAAAAAGAAAAATTCAATTCAAGTTCCCACCAAAAGGTGACATCCACTTCTTCCTCTTTTCTTCCTGCTTTCATAATTATAATAGCAGACATCCATTCTGCCCATGCCCTATCTGTGTGGAACATAATCTAAGCCAGTTAGTGGACATTTAAAAAAAAAAAATCAAAGCCCTTTAGAGCGCTTTGGTATCAGTTTGAATCAGACCTCTCACACTGTCTGTGTTACCGCCATGCTCAAGGTTTTCTCTTTTATACCTTCTCTGTATTTATGTCTTCTTCCCCACCTGCCGGTATATCTCTGTTAATCTTGCTGTTGAACTTATTTCACACTCGGGTCTCCGACATGTCATCCTGACTGAGGAAGGAGAACGAACGTGGCACCCGTTACAGAAAATCTGCAGAATCTACGCTCTGACAAAACAATCTATACACTCTCACATCACCTTTCATTTACCTCAAGGCGTCACTCTCACTGTGTGTTGAATCGCTTTGCCTGTTCTGATCAGTTCTGCTTACTAGATGACTGCTGAGTTGATGGTATGCTGCAGACGGTTCAAGACAATTTAATGGGTTGCCACATGAGTTATATTTCAGGTAGGAGGGTTTGATGTTGTAAACAGACACAAATATTTATCTTTGATATATTTAACCCCTGTTAAATGCATTTTTGTATACATATATATATGTAGTGCAATGTGAAAATGCAGTTTTAGTGGATCTGCTGCTTTACAGACGTCTTTTTTTTATAATGGCTGTGTTTTGGGAGGATACGTATTGTAAGCGTGATTGCATGTTTTGGCCACAAAGACTTTTAACAAATCAGCAAGGCCTCTTATCTCTCTAATTTTCTTGCTACCAATGCAATAATGACAATAATGGTGTCATTATTACATGCATGCATGGATCTTCAACCTCATGTGTTGTGTACTACCTAATGAAGGCATTCACAGTTCACATTATAGGGATGTGCAGAGATTCCAGTATTTGTATTTATATCTGTATTTGTTGAGGCAGCAAAATTATTTGTATTTGTATTCGAATAAAAGTGGAGAGAGGCTTAAAAATCCTGCTTTTACTCTTACTTTACTCATCATCTAATATCAGACAGACCTCTACCTATTTGTACACTCATAACATAAAGACAGCACACTGTGTAACGTGTAGGAAAGAACTTCAAAGGTGATTATTGCTTTGCACTTTTCATTTATTGCCTATTTTTTACAACCTAACTTTGTGGAAAGGAGAAGGGGAACAACCGGTTATGGAGAGTCCCTTGGGAGCACTTTGCATGTGTCAGTAGTTCAGCTTTATCTCTGGGGAACACCCCCAACTTCGGGAGTGATGTCCAAATTAGGAAATGTGCGTCATGTAGCAGGTGGATGTGACTCCCCTCGTTGAGACCTGCTGATAGACGTAGAGATGTAACTGTATTTGACATGGGTTTTTTTTTTTTTACTTCCTTGAAACAAATAATCATATTAAGTTTGGAAAATCGTTCATATTATCACATTTTTGGGGTCATCTCATTTCACTAACATCAGGAAAAACATCTTTCTCATGGCGTTGGCCTTGCATGCTGGATTGGTATCTGTCTACAAGCTTGATTTTGTACTAATATTGGTTTCTGTGACAGTTCAGAACTATGTGTGACTGACCATAACATCATTTGTTTTAATCTGCACTAAGTTTTATCCCACTCTCTCTGGTCTACTGGCAACTTCTTTGAAAGCCTATTGAATTAATGACAAAGTCTCCCAGTCTTTATCAGACATGGCTACTGAAGCTGTACTTCTTTTACATAACACATGGGAATGGTACATTTCTTTATTTGCTCTACTTGTTTAACCACACTGGATGATACTGCACCATTTAAAGTAAAAAAAAAAGTCCAAGGTTTGCCTTGGTTCAGTGAGCACACTTAAGTCATAAAGAGAGAAAATGTGGAAAACCAGAAAAAGCAAGGCCAACAGACTGCAAATATTTTACAATACCATGACAGAACTAGTATAATATCCTAAACCTGTTAAAAATGCAACAGCAGCACTTTTTTTTGGAGCTCATATCAAAAAATTTTCACTTTACTCTTTATGAACTTGCACTCGGTTAC
Organism: Thunnus albacares; assembly: GCF_914725855.1. Lineage (NCBI taxonomy): Eukaryota > Metazoa > Chordata > Actinopteri > Scombriformes > Scombridae > Thunnus > Thunnus albacares. Next base: position 5,461,261 of record NC_058128.1, on the reverse strand, counting down.
AGCACTTGAGTCTGTAGAGAGCGATATATGGAGATGAGATCATTTTGCGCCAGATTCAGAACTAACCAGACCTTCCAGCAGTAAAATCAGTGACCTGTAGAGATAGATATGTTTGTCTGAGTTGAGGATTGTCACCAAAATTAGGCTTTTATCTTTGGCCTCTTCATACTGTAGCGTTGACATTTTGTACTAAAAGGTTGTATCTACACACTCTTCGTATCTTTACACTTATTATCAATACATTTAAGAATAGATTTAAATTTAAATGTGAGAACAAGTGTATCCTGAGATCCTTCAAGACTGAACTACCAGTCCAAGGCATTCATGTTAGCTGCCCTTCCTCAGTGGCACAGGGCAGTTCAAAGCATCACTAAAGAATGTACAATCCGATGCAAAACTGATCTAGATCTATTCAAGATCTGAGCATAATTACTGATGATAGTAGTGATTCAGCCTGACTTCTCATGCAAAATTTTCCCACAAAGATGCTGTTGGGTAGTGAGTGATGCAACAAAAGCATTGGGGATGATACATGATGAAATAAGCAGCTAAAGATTAGTTCAAGAGTAAATTGAAGCTTAGTGTGTATAGTTGTTGGCACGGTTCATTTTGCAATGTAATATTTGGATAAGAAAGCTGCATCTTTTAGAGCTGCTGAGGTACCAAACCTTCAGTCCTCGATTTTGTGTCTTCCTCCCCATTTCGTTTTATTACACACCTGCTCCCTTGTCACTCTGCCTTTTACTCTCCACTTCATAAAGGAAATTATGGTTTACTTGACTAAAACTTTTTCATTCTTTTCTCAACCTCTTGCCTCTGATCAAGCTCCTTTCATCTTTGGCCCCTTTTGGCAAAGTCTAGACACTAGTGTTTGTATGCACAAATATATACACACATATATTCAGAAAAGGTCATGGATTGGGCCAGAGCCATCATACACCTCAGCACAGATCTGTCTGATTGGCTGTATTCACACAAGGTGCCCCGCTGCCTCTGGAATAACCTCAGGCTGGTGTTTAGAGGAGTGCTGAATGCTTCACAGAGAAATAGTGTTCAGCTGACATAGTGCTGACTGTCAGTACGTAAGGCTGAGGTTTGGTAGTATTTTATCAAATCCAAAACTTTTGAAATACCTTACTGATTCAATTTGGGTTTAGCATTCAACATTTTTAAAGCCTATATGTGCAAGAACAGACTTTGGCGCCTCGCTAGTGTTGCTGTTACAAAAGACATTGTTGCTTTCTACAATCAGAAGCATATGCCATGAAAAGAATTAATGAACTGATTATGAATTGAAATATGTTGTAATTCATTCTACACATGGTAACTAAACCTAAACCTTTTTTATTTTTTGGCCACTTGGGGGCTGTGGAAACCAGCTGTCATTGCAACACTGACATATTATCACCTTTTAAGTTGGCAAACTTGCTAGAAAAGACTAGCAAATTTGCTATTTTCACATTCAGCAGATGTGGAACAACATTTGCATTCATTTGGAGTCGAGTTTCTGGTCACTTGGCAATTGTAAGTCCGATATTAACCCTCCTTGTAGCTCTGTTTTTGGTCTCCACCAACTCTTGAGGGAAATGTCATCCTCTTTAGCTCCTAAATGCTCCATTATTTTAACCATCCTGGCAGCTAACCTTGTCTGTTTGCAGTTTACTGCTGGGCTTGGAGTGTAGAATTGTTTTTTTAGAGCTTTTTAGCTTAAAACAGCTACCTGCTGCATCTGAAAACAAAGCTATGGGAGCGGTGACAGTGAACCAGAATGCAAAAGGCGATCAAAGTTGTCCCAATTCATCCTCTGGGGACTATCAATGTGTACGAAATTTCACAGCAATCCATCCTGTAATTGTTGAGATATTTCAATAAAGAGCTAAAAATTCAACCTCGTGGTGGCACTAAAGGAAGTCAGAGGATCACCATTAGAAGTCATTAGAATACATCATCAGGGACTCATGAATGTCTGTACCAAATTTTATGTCAATCCATCAAGAAGATGTTCAGATATATCACAGCATATATGAAAACTTTAAGCTAGTAGTGGCACTACAGACCTTGACTATCTGTTGAAATTTCATGGCAGTCCATCTGAATGTTGTCACTCCAAATCAAAAATGTCAACCCTCTGCCCGCTAGAGGAAAAGTCAGGTGTTCACCAAAGTCTGCAGGATTCGGCGACTGAATGTCTGTACAAGTTATACTGTTGTATTGCTATGAAACAATGTACAGTACAGTAACATTTCATAGGAATCCATCTGATAGTTGTTGATATATGTCAGTCTGGACCACAGTGGTGGACCGATGGACTGCTGCTTTCATGGTTGGAAATACTGATTATAGCTGCTTCAAGTTCAGAATTTCATGTATCTCATGAGGGTAATAATTTAACAGGAACTTTAAGCAACGAAACTATTAAATATTTAAAAACTAAGACTTGAAATTCAAACACCTTAAACTTAAAATTTTGTCCATTTCCAAACCCTACTTATCCTTTAATTCAATGTCTACCTTCATGAGTTTCATTGGAGTCTGAACTCTCTAAAATTATTTTGATGGAATAGATTTTGTTTGTAGAACATTTGTAGCAGTGTTGTGTCCTTGCTTTCTGCCTCTGTCATTATTTTAATACCACCGGTAGTGTCTACTTTAAGAATTTGCACTTAGTGGCTTTCTATTTATTCAACTGAGCATGAAAATGCCTCCGAAACTCTTCGTGACTGCAAAGTTTTGAGGGACCTGATCAGAATCCATTGTAGTTCTGTTCAATTAATATGCAACATCCTGTAAGGACACATTTATGTTTGACACCTGTAGACGGTTTAAATCACAGGAACTGGAGCATCAAATCTTCACACCCTTTCCTTTTCACAGCAAATAAAGAACACGGCGAGATGCGTTTGTCGCCCCCCCCCACCCCCCCACCACCCCCGCTCACCACAACCTTACCCTCTGCATGACGCCCTGCTTGTCTGCTCAACCAACAAAGTGAGGCCTTTGCACGATAAAGTTCAAAGCAGGATTATTAAATTAGAGAAAGACAGAGACAGAAAGAAACTGACACAGACATCAAACAGAGAGAAAAGGCCTTGTGAGGGGGAGGACTCAGCGGAGTGGAAGTGGTGCCAACTTCTGAATCGGCGCTCTGAAGAAAAAGAAAGAGTCGCCGTTTCCTTGCCCACACACACAACACCACCACCCCGCTACCCCCCCACCTCCCCCCCCCACCTTTGTGATGTATCTGCCATCATAAAAAAAGGAGACACAGAGATGCTTTTTAATCTTCTGTGACTGTTGGCATTACAAAAGCCTGTGTCTTTGCATATTTGTATTGCTTTGCAATAACTGGGCTTGTTTTTGAGGAAAAGAGCAGTAGCCAGAGAGAAAAACAAGAAATCTGGTAGCTTCAAAATGTTGGTTTTAGGCAGAAACATCTCTCTTTTTTTGCAGGGATTGGCCATTAGGTCCGTTTTAGTCTATGTGTAATTAGAGAAGTAAGAGTCTATTTATCATGCGTCCATTTAGCCTTGTCTTTGATTAGAGGGGCCTGATGGAAATGGGATTTACTCAGTGCACATTAAAGCATAGGTAAGCACAGACCATTACACCTACAGGCCTCTTAACACAACTCAACTTAGTCCCCTAACAAATTGAGTACAAATGTATCATTAACTCTGATGCAGATTTAAAGAAGCAGTTAGTCAAATCAAACAGTGCTTAAATTAATGGGTTTGATTTAAATCTGGCACTTAAACAGATGCTTAGATTAGATCATATCACGAGGAGAAGAGTTATATGCAGATGAGGCCAAACCTGCAGGCTTTTACAAAATGAATATACAATGTCTGAGCAAATCTGCAGCACTTGTGGTCATTGTCATCTGTGACCTATTGCTGGAAGATGCCGAGCTATAAATAGCCTCCAGAGGCAGGTTTCTAAATGGAGACCTCACATCTCTGTGACAGCCCGGAACAAACATGAGACATCCAGCACACGTTTTTTTTTTTTTTTTTTTGGTTGTTTTTTTTTTTTTTTTTGTGCTGGCTTGATCTAATGCTAACTGATGTGGATCATAGTGTCTGTCACGATCCGTCTATCCTCTCTGAGTTTAAAAGAGGCAGGCAAGCCAAGCAGGCTTCCACTGAGACACGCCACTCCACGCACGGGGGCCTCTTCTTCTAACTATACCTCTGGGAGGGTACGAGTAGTATGTTTCGTTTGAAGACAAAAAATAGCCAGTGACATCTACTGGCTCCTTTTGAAGTGAATTGCATGCTGTTGCGTAGTTTGGAGTAAACGCATGGAGACACCTCTTCATTCTTTCGCTCCATCCAAGCGCCACATGCAAAAAATATAATCTAGGTGTACATTCAGAGGGAGTTTCTGGAGAGTTCAATGACACGCTGTGTATGTTGATGCATGTTGTGATCTGCAGATGATGAAAGTTGATGAAAGGAACAGCTTTTATTGTAAAAAGCATATACAGTGTTGGAGACACATCCCACGCTGCTCTGCAGCAACCCAAAGAGGAGTCAAGTGAAGAATTCTGGGTTAGTATGTCATCAGTAAACACTGCCATGTCTCCTACTAACCACTAGGGGCTGATAGATGGATCAGGGAAAGAGACTGTATAAAGAAAAGAATGTTAAGTTGGTGACATCATCCTGAGGGGTTGTAAAGAGACCAATTTAAACCCGAGTTGTGCGTTATTGGTTGAATTCATTATTTCCTGTTGCTTGAGCCAGATAATTTAAATCAAGGCATAGGAGTGGAAGTCTTATAGGAGCTGAAATAGGAGTATGACAGCAAAGAAAACCCTAAAATATACTTCAACCTCAATTACTGGGATAACTGTTGTGACAACTTCCTGTGGAGGAAAAAAAAGCACTTCAAAAGATAAATTGGGAGTATGTGAAGTCTGAAGGGGGAAAAATGTACAGTATGTGCACTAATTTCCTAATTTATCTATAAATACTTAATTTAACATGTGTTTAAGGGTAGCAATTACTAATTCATACCCACACACGTTTTTAATCATTTTTGTATTCTACAGCGTCTTTAACAAAGTAAAAAACACAGGAATTTCCAAATAAAATTACATAACAAAATGAAACAGTAAACTATAAAAACACATCTCAGTCACAAAATACCATCACAAAAATAAGAATATAATTTAAAACCTATGTAAAAGTTTAAAACCATTTGTAAAAACAACTATAAATACTCTACTGAAATCTTCATTTGTTCCCCTTGGATGTAAGCTTCTAAGATTGAAAATCCACAAGGCCTCTTTTCATTTGCTGAGACAGTTAATGTCACCTCCTCTGGGTCCCGTTCTTATTTTATCCATCCCAATAAAAGAAAAGTCCATCAATGAATGTCTGGCCTCTGAAAAATGTCTGGCCTCTGGTTGCTTTACTTCTCCCGTTTTGATGGAGCTCCTGTCTTTTAGTGTTTCACCAACATAGGTTTTATTGCATAGTCAGCTGATCATGTATGTCACATTATTTGTTTTACAAGTGATGAAATGGTTTATATTTATAGTGTTCATTTATACGACCACTGGGGAGTAGGGATGTGCTTTCTGTGTGATTGTCACGCTACGATTATCATAGTTAAACTGTATTATCACGATAATCATAACATTTCCTGAAATCCTTCCATTAGTGCTAAAATATAATTAACAACCGTCTGTATATTGCAGTTTTGTTGGACACCAAAAAACTGTTTAAACATTATAACAAAAGTAGGTTGTTCAAAGTTTCAGTCACTTTAAATGCAGCCCAGTGTCTCTTAGATTATAGACACCCATTAATATTTTGGAAATTCATCAATTTCCCCAGATGAAACTGATTGATTTCTGGGGTGCAAAAGCTTTGCAGTAAGTGTTAACAGTTAACAATTAATTTTCAAAAGGCAAAGAAATTTGTAAATGCACACAGAGCGTAACAGTTATACTTACAGAGAGCATTTATGGCTAAACAAAATCAAACTGCTTATGAAGGCAGGAGTCGCTTGGTGTTCAGGGTGTCCTGTGAAAACAACGATAATCACGGTAATGACGTTAATGGAAATGGTCGGCACATCGTCGTCATCAAATAGATCATTCCTGATGACCCAAATATCTTTCTTTGTTCACCACGTTCAGCACTTGGTGTGCCATAAAGAATGAAGGACAATTTTGCTTCTGATCCTCTTTGATTTTAGCAATCATGACAACACTCTGTTTTTAGAGTCAAATTTAATGTCATGCTGCTCATCATAACTTGAGCAGACTCTGAGCAGTTGCTGTAAACCAGCACTACAAGGAGACAGGATGAATAAGTCATCAACGTACATCAGATGGTTAATAAGACTATCCCCCACCATACACCCGGTCGTACACTCTTAACTTTTTAGAAAGATCATCCATGTACAGATTAAAGAGAACACATGACAGTATTCCACCTTGTCGGACCATATTGGTCACTAGGAAGGGTACAGATATACTCTTACCCCATCTAGCTTGCACGGTTTGATGCGAAAACCAAAAGTGGAAGATTCTTATCATATATGGGAGGACCGGTCGCTCTTGTAGTTCAACAAACAATTTACCAAGATTACTTCAGTCAAAAGCTTTGGACTCATCCAGGAAATGCATAAATATTGTAGTGTTATGTCTTACTAACAACTTCCTACAGTGCATATATACACAAATCTGTGCTGTGTTTATATAATAAAATACCCATTTGTTCAAGCCAAATCCTAGTTTGAGGCCAAAAGACACTCAGATTAACACTAACTAACTATATTTCCCTAAATCTTCCCTCAAGAAATTCTGTTTTTAGGCATTGACAACAACAGTGTCAATGTATTGTTGTGCAAAAACATATTTTACATGATATTTACCTTCACTGATAGTTATCACAGCAGTAAAAAGTGACTTCTACTCCCACCTGGTTGAGTGTTTCCTCAAAAAGGACAAATAGGAATTGCAATTGTTCTTTTTTTCCATCTGGCAAAGGTTAAATTTCCAGGTTCGGCGGTCCACAGACTTCAAACACAAAGTCATTGCTACAGTCTTGAGCCACTTTCTTGCAACATTCCCTCATGCAGCCTTTACCTCAGTAGTAGCAGTGGTAAATGAAGGTTGCCTGGGAAAGGTTTGTCATGTAAAAGTGTTACCTAAAGCATGTCTGATCTCAGGCTATACAGAGGTCTAATGGTACTACAGGTGAAGCTACCAAGGTCTGGTCGCCCTGCTTTGTCATTGGCTTGATTTGATTGCTCTCCACTGATAAAAGCAGGAGTACAGCTAAATTCACACAGTAAATGTGAGTGCTAGCGGTAATATGCTGAGATCTGGATTCATTTGAACAGAGCTTTTACCTCGAGCAGCTTGCAAGAAAAAAAAAAAAAGGAGAAAAGAATCAAAGGATATGATTGCAGCAAGTGCCATCCAAAGCTGGATAAGAGAGTCCACTGGAGGATGGAGGCATTATCTAAATGAGCCATCATCTTTAGCTTTAGCAAGGGAAAGAAAGGTGGTTTAAAAAAAAAAAAAAAAAGAAACCTCCAATGTCAGTGACCCGAAACTTTGCTCAGTGATATTTGTAGTCGGAGTTTGACTTTATGCTGCAAAACCCTGCTGCACTCGTAAAAAAAAAGGAAGATGAGGACAAGAGGCATGTGTTTGCCCATTTGTATTTGACAGGAGAGGGGAAACAGAGGGTCAGTCCGATGAGGACGCTTAATGTCAGCCACGCGTTTGTGTCCAGTTGAAGAGGCACAGCAGGCACAAAGGCCAAACAGAGATGTGTCCTTCCAACCACAGAGGATCGCAGTTACCTGCCAAGAGTAGTCCGTACTCTCCGCTCAGAGGAGAGCGGGAATCCACATGGCAGGTGGTGAGCGTAAGGAGTTGACTACTTCTGATTGTACAGATGTTGGAAACAAAAACCTTCGTGTCTTGGAGAAGAATTAGAGACAGAAACCAGAAATGTCCAGAAATATACTGTATTGAAAGGGTCAGTACACCCAAATACAGTACAACCTTTATTTGTTATATGTACGGACAGTATATGTACTGTACATGTTGTTGCCTTTCACTATCTGGAAACTGTTAAATTTTGGCATTGAAAATAAAATTTGGCATTGAAAACAAAACCTGAACTGAAAAAGGAAACATTGGCATTGAAACACTTGTATTGGAAAAAGTTGTATTGGCAGTCAAACAAGTATTGTCACTGACAGAAGTTAAACTGAAAATAAAACACAAGCAAATAAAACAAGAATTATCTTATTATATTTTGATATTTTTTTGCATTATGATGTGTTTTTCAGTGTCAATCTTCAGATTTTTTCCTTCATGTCTAACAGTTTTTTTTTACGCCGTCACTGGTTTTCAGTTTCAACGTTCTGTCACCTTTCTGGCGTAGAGAGGAGGGCCCTTGCTGGGCCTACATTACCCAGTATGCCTTGCGGTCTGACGGAGATATCCGAGGACGATGGCATCATGGTGGAGATTTTGAGCCAGACTGTTGTAATCTTCACTCTTGGACTGTTAATATGTCACTTTATTAAGATTTAATATTTTGTCAGGCAAGAAAGTAACCATGTAGATTCCAAATATATGGTTTATTTATTCAAATAATGCCTGTTTGTGAATCTGCTGAGACATTTTCTGAGATTTTAGGAGGAGGATTTTAGCAGCTAGCAGCCTGACTATCGGCTGGTCAAAGTCCATCGTCATCCTGGGGAGAAAATGATGATGATGAACTGATCTGTGCAGCTCTTTGGTAATTTACTGCTGGCTCTCATGTCTCCAAAGCAGAGTCACAGAGCCAGAGGAAGCAGCAGCTGTCGAGGAAAGTTTAATTTCTATATGTTACAAAAAGACACTTCAAAAAGTCTTCATTCAACATATTCACGTGGCGGCCATTTTCCTCTGACATTGCACTCAGGGTTGGGTTATCAAAAGGATAATGTCCTACCACTGTGTTCCAGGTTGCAAGTCATGTAAACATAGGGAATCTGACAGATCGTTATCATTTCACCACTTCACAATTTATCAGCAACCGAAAAGAAAATGGATAGTGAAAATCCAGAGGGACATCATGTCATATTTGATATTTGATAATCCATTAACTACCATTAGACGACAGCTAATGTTACCATTCAACCACTTCTTAGATAACATTACCGTTTGATAGTGTTACATGATATAATAGGAAAGACATAAATTAATTCTGAATATCAACACAGATCTTGCACACATTTTCAAGCCTCGCAGTAAAATGCACTGGATGTAATAAAGCTTGCAATGTCACATTAACTGTTTTGCTGCCTTTTCACCTCAGAAATGTTCTGGGTCAGTCAGTAACATTATGTGACATTAGTTACTTTTCAACGTTTGCACAAGCCAATGGATTGATCATCTGACAACTTTAGTAGCGCTAACATTGACGTCAATGTTAATTGTAAAACTTCACGTTTGCTAGCCTCACATTACAGTGTTTCCAGTGCGGGCCTTCAACATCGTGGATGTAAGCTTCAATCCAGTTGCTGTATCCTTTTTTTTTTATCCTTTATGGGACACAGGAAAATCCATCCACCTATTTATCATAGGAAAGTGATGGTAAACAAGTTTTTCGACTATCTTGACAGTGCTCAAGCTTCCCACCTTGAAATGGCTACTGTGTGAACATGGTGCAAAATTCTGGATCCGAATCGAAACAAACCTGTGGAAGACCTACAGTCTACAGGATCTCGTCTCTTCATTTATACAGGACCTGAACCTTCATTTGAAAAGGTTAAGGTCATGTATAAATGTAGAGATGAAGAGATAAAGAGACAAAGAGACAAGATCCTAAAGGCACCTGGAGAAAGTCCAAACTGTTCCGAAATACACCCATGCATATTTGGACCTGATCCAGCTTCTCCTTTTCCTTTGTTGCTTTGTTTTCGTCCTGCACCTGTACACAACTGGGGTTGGATTCACACACTGTCTACCTGCTTTGCTGTGGATTAACAATGACCTTGTATCTCAAAAGATACATTACTGTTGAATGTTGTTAAGTGTCATTTTTCGGTATCTGAGGAGAGTTAAATCCAAATCACAGGACTACTTTTGATTAACATTTTGTCATTCTGCTGAAAGGCTTCCTCAGTTAATTTTGCAGTTAACTCTCCAATGCTTTTAACACAAAATGAAACAAAATTTCATTCACCTCCATTGTTCGGGGGCAACAGCAGAATTTTCAGAGGGTGATATCTCGAAAATCTTGACACAAAAACCAAAAACTGTCTGTACGGTTTCACACCTTTCAGTCTAAAATTGTAACATTTTATTAGATGAACTGCCTTTTAAACTCAACAGTAAATACAGTTGACCAAAATCAGGGGTCTCTGGGCCTGCTGGAGATGATTAAATCTGTAGCGGCGTGGTGGTGGTGGTGGTGGGGGGGGGGGGGGGGCATAGAAGGAGAAGCTCGTTTGGCTCCGTGCATTAGCAAGACAGCAAAGGAGAGACACAGAGAGACTGCCTTCCTCTGTCGGCAGTCCATAACAAGCAGAAATGAATATCCTAGGGCCCCCCAGACCCCCTCCCTTTACCCCCCCAACCCCCACCCCCCACCCCCACCTTCACCCCTCCTGTACTCCCCTCTCTGTGTCTGTTAATGGATATTTAAAGGGTATGTCAGAGATCAGGAAATAAAGTGTGTTGAGAGGTCAGACTAGACACGCATTATTCCCTTCTCCCCCCCCCCCCGAGGAAACACAGAATGAAACATGCATTAAACACATCTCTCTCGACGACGAAGCCCCCCCCCCCCCCCCCCCCCCCCCCCCATCACCACCACCGCCACCACCGCCACCGCCACCCTTTTTCGATACACTCCACTCCTCTGCTCCACCACCACCACCTCTAATATCTTATGGAATTAAAGCGGTGACAGGTTATCATAATCCAATTTCAGAGACAATCGCGCCGAGCACCTCGCAGCGCACCAAGAAACCCGGATCGGAATTGAATATGCACTCGGCGGATTAAATTACGCAGGGAGAAATAATTATGGCCTACATTGGGAAATATCTTTTTGTGTTATTGTGAGTGCCGTACTGTATTGTGTACAGTGTTCACTCCGGTGCACTCCACAAGATATCCAATCCTGGGTTGTCAACAGCAAGAGGCTGAGGTGGGAGGCGGTGGTGGCAGCAGCAGCGGTGGCGGCGGGTGATGGTTGTTATTGTGTTATTGTACACTCTGTCTCATAGCGCAATATCTGTTCTCAAAATAATGTCACCCTCTAATGAAGTAAGGCCCCTTTTATTATTTATCATTTCCTGCCACAGCCAAGAACTGCACGGCGCTATATGCCTCGGAGATGTTTTTAAAAAGGCCTCTTTAAATGAACACATTTGAATTGTAATGTGATTTCTTTGTTTGTTTGTGTTTTTTTTTGTTTTTTTTTTTTTTTCCAACAGGGAAGAAATAATGTATTTTCTCTGAGGCTGCTGTTTAGTTTCAAGAGTTGAGGGGTTGTAGTGACTTGAAGGTGTTGCGTTCAGGATCCAGGATGTCATTTTTTGGTTTGTCCACTCCTGAAACTAAAGAGGGGGAGATCTAAATGAAGGGCTTTTTCTTCCTCTTTAGTATATGTTTTATATGTTTTAATATTAGCGTCTATAATCAATCAATCAATTTTGTACGAGACAAATGATTCCGTGGGAAGGTTTGACTCAGTTTCTTAGTGAAACTAGTGTTACTGTTAGTGTTATTCATCGTGCGTCACATATCATTTACCCTTCATTTAAAACGAAATGGCACTTTGGCCATATATCAAAGTGGTTTCTTGAAATACTTGTGGGCACTTATTATATATTCAAGGACTCATTTGACACGCGGCAATGTAATGAACGCAATGAAATGGAAGGAAGACGTTTGAAATAGGAATGTGGTAACCTTGTCAACTGTTGGATATTTGCGTCTGATGTATGTTAAATACAGAGAAAGTTTTGTAGATATTTGCCCCTGATGAAAGAGTTATGCTGTTTATTTAAACTTTACTATGCTGTTTAACCTTCCTGATCCCTCTATAATCTGCTGTCAACCCCCTCGAATGCAAAATCATTAATTTACTTTAACTGCTCTGTTACTGTGTCAGTGCTGTTTTTAACCTGTTTTTAACCTTTCAGTTCAGGTTGAAATTGTAATTCTGTGAAAATCTGCTGTGTGAAAATGGATTCTTTTACTGGCTGGAATAATTAGTCGACGAATAGATACATTGATTGTCAGAAAAATATTCAACAGCAATTTTTTATATCAATTAAAGCTAAAAAGATTAGCTGATTCATCAGTTAATCAATTGAAATAAAATAAATAAATAAACTGCCAACACTATTAATCATCGTTTATGCACATTATGCACATTTCCAGGTTTATATTTTAAATCTGGTCCTCTACTGGAATATTTAACTCCTTCATACTGACCCTTAATGCGGCTCCTCAGTTCAGCCTCTGTCTGAAACAGGTCGTTTGAGCTCCTGTCTCTTTAAGGCCCCCGCTCTGTTCTGATTGGCCAGCTCTCGGGAAGCTGCCCCTCTGCGGACGTCCAACATAACACGACATAAACAAAACCATGAAGCAAACTGTTAGAGTAGGATTTCACTATTTTTTTCTCATTATTTACTCTTAAATGTCAACTTCTCAAATATATCTCTACATGTTTGAGCCTGAATCTGATTGTGGAAAATGTAAACAACACATGGAAATACCATAGCAACAACCTTAGCAACCAAGGCAAGGGAACAGAAGACTTGTAAACAAAACATTCAGGGCAGGTTAAAGGCCTGGCTTTTGACTTGCGGGGAGCATTTCTACATATTTTAACCTTAAGTTTCGTTAAGTTAAGGGTCACCAGAAGGGTAACATGAAGAAAATCTTTGCTGTTTTCTTTGGAATTACTGGATGATTATACCTTTTCACTCCAATAAAAAGCATTCGTCTTATTTTAAAATGAATAATCACTCTCTGGCTGACCTGCTTACAACCTGCAACAAGTGATGAAGGGTCGCAAACAGACAAGCTTTAGCTTTTAAGGGGTCACATGCCAAAAAGACAAAAAGTCATTTATCAAGCAAAAGTGCCAAACATTCAATGGTTCCAGTTTTTTTTTTTCAATTTGACAATTTGATGATGTCTTTGTGTTTGGAACTGTTGGTTGGAGAAAGTAAGAAATATGAAGACATAACATTACCTTTGGAAAATTAATTATTCTCAGCTATTCTCTTTAATAGTTTTCTGTTATAGGTACTTTCAAAAACCCACATCAGCTGAAATCCACTAATAGTCAGAGAGGGAAAAGACAGAACTGGAGCTTGCAGGTGAAGGAGAAAGTTGCCCGCAGCGTAGAGACGAGTTGACAAACGACAAATGAATAACAGGATGGGAGATGTAGAGGAAAAAGAGGAAAGAGAGAGTAAGGTATCAGTGAAGGAGGGGGAAGATTGGGGGATGACAGGGTCAGTCCAACCCCCCCCCCCCCCCCCCCCCAAGCCCTCCCCCCTCCTCCTCCTCCTCCTCCTCTACTGCACCCCTGCTGCTGATTTTTATATCAGCACTACACCCTGGAGATTTCTCCCTCCGCCTCCATCCATCACATGCTGCTGCCTGGGCGCACTGTCAGCCACACAAACACACATAATTGTGAGTACATAGATACAGCCATGCATCACTGCATGGGCCAGAGGGAGCGAGGGCTCCACACGTCGGCCGCTGGAAGAAGAGAGATGTCTTGTATGCCATCATGCACAGGAGGCGAGACATGAATGCATGAAAGCCATTTGTTCTGGCTGAATAAATAGAAAAATATGGTCAGTAGCCTGGATCACTCTTGAACCTATTTCCTTAGCTTGCTGCATTTTTTTTTCATCTGCAGCCAATTACAGTTCAGCTAATGCTGGTCAATACTTAACTGTTGTGCTCTGCTTTGATTGGATGCATGAACTTTCCTAAATGAGGAGGTCTCTTCCTGTTTTCTTCAATTTGTTCCTCCTGCTCGGTGTACATAGTATCCCTTTCATTTTATTGATGTGTTTGTCGATTTCTGTCATCTAATTATTTCCCTGCTCTGTGTCTCTTGCTCCTCTCTCTCTCTCTCTCTCTCTGCTGCAGAAGGCATCTCTTTGATTGCCAAGGCTACACTCTACTCGCCGGGAAAGATAATACCTCCCCAAGTTGAACCAAATTGTTGCTCTTTGGTGAGTCCACACTTAAATATTTTAGGATACAGGGCTTTGAAATCACCACAAAGGGACAAAGCTGGGAATTTAAATGACGGCAACATGAATAAAGATTCGTAGGGTTTGCTGCTTTCATCTGAGCGCGGTGTGCTGATCGCCGGCTGGCCAAGAGGGAAGGGAAAAATGAGCGTCATAAATATGGTTTTGATTTTCTAACCAGGCGAAACAACAAAGTTACGGCGAGAACATTAGCCGCATTGATCCCGTCTGGTCGATGGAATAAAGCAGGCGGTGACCTTTCCCTCATTTGGAGGCATAAAATTCCTTGTTGAAAGTCTCAGAGGGCTCTGGCTGAAAGCATTAACACAAATTACCAGCCGCCATTAAAGGCCTGCATCAATTCCACCCTGCGCCATCATTACCAAACGGCCGATAAAATGCTGGAAAGCAATCGTCCTATGCTCTGGCATGCCTCACATACACACACACACACACACACACACACACACACACACACACAGAGGAACATGTGCAGACACTAACACACACTCAGCCCTGGAGACCGCTGCGAAGCCTATTACACACAGTCTGATTTACAGCTGAGCTGCCTGTAGCCAGGACCATCAAGCCACCGGCACACCAACCTGCCGTGACAGTGCAACTAATTGAGCCCAGATATATCTGTCCCCCCCAACCGGGCCTTGAAAGGGTGATAACACGCCTACCTGCACAACACTGCCGGTACATATTTTACGGCACAGAAAAAAAAAAAAAAAAAATCACAACAAGGGGGCACATGAAGCTCTCAGCTCCACACAGGGATGTCATGTTTAAGATAGGGCTAATTGTTTTCACTTAATAATTTTGAAAAAAATACATTTTTGGGGGTTTTAATTAAAAAATAAACACCATGGGATATTTTATTTACAATATGAAATAATATTAAAAATATGAAAGTCCTTGTAAAATAATAATTTTTACTATTACTACAACATCTTGATAGTTAAGTCTTTTTTTTTTTTTTTTAAATCATTTTTACCTCAAACCATGGTGGTCAATGTCAGTTTCCTTTTTAAAATGGTGACAGAAAAAAAATTAATCAGCTTTATTTCATTGCTTTTTTTTTTTTAATTGTTGTTAGCATTGTCACATATGACCTCTAGTCAGATTTGATCACATCCAGGATGTGATTTGCTGGGGGGATTTCCCCCCCTCTGGTCTACATATCCCTGCCTCTGCTCAGTTATTTATTATCCCCAGTAGCGACAAAAATGTATCCCCCTCATAGTGATTTATGCGGCTTCACCCATAGACCGTATAAAATATCTAAAATAAAAATAAGCTATTAAAACAATTAGTGCAAACAATGTTACAATCACAAATGGACTTTCACTGTTGTGTGACAATAGAGATGACACCGCGTCTAGGCTACATGATGATGACGCTGTAAATGGACCGGGGGTTTCCTCCTTCCCTGCTCAGAGATTTGCAGAGATGTGGGTAAAAGAGGGGTGACACGCTGTGGATGACCCGTCCACAGGAAAACATAAAAAGAAGACAGAAGTCCGTCATCAAAGCAAAGTGTTTTCTTAGTCTGACAAGTACTGTAGGCACATACTGTAGCTTATTTACTTTTATGATGACAGCACATTGTTCTATTGCATGTTGTGACTATTTTCTATTCAAAGTTTGCTGCACACTGCGCATAGAGCTGAATTAAACAGTAACTTGCAAGAATGACATTAAGTGTATTGGCATGTCTGAAAGGAGCGTTGGGGGATTTAATTCTAGCTCGTTAAATTAGCCTTTAACCTTTTGTTTTGCTGTATATGATCACATCTCCTATGTGTCCACATGAGGAAAGGACGAGGCGTGAACTTGACATCACATCAGTGGTCAAGTTCATGTTTTATAACTGTTTTATTAAAGTTCATAATAATTTTATAAATGTTACAGCTCCAAGAAATAGCTTAATATACTTCATAGTCTATATAGGAACAATGTAGTTCTGATTTATTTTCATATCCCCTCCTCTTATTTTTTCACAAGTCGCACCCTGGTCACTTCAAACCTAGACCTAATATATCAAACTTTATTAGCAATATATTCAGCACCACAGAACCTCAGTGTGTTTTGTCAAACTTATTATCATGAAAATATTCAGTAGCTCAGACCCCTAGCATAACTAATCGATCTACTTTATAACCATGAAATATTCAATAGACACTTGTCAGTGTCAAACATTCACCTACACACGGACCAAACACCCACGTCTGCTGTATCCTGTTGCTAGGCTGTGAGCTTCTAACAGACTCCAAATCAATGTCATTAAATTAGGTCTATTCTGAGTGGATAATAAAGAGTCTGTCACCTTATGTGTGCTCCGATAAAGCTCTAATCTCATTAGAATTACAACACTATTCTGCCAAAGACTACTGACTGAACTGAGAGGATAGGATAAATAAAACCAATATCCCCGACTAACAAGCTTTATATAAAAGCTGCACCAGGCAGGATTTTAATGTAAAATAAAGACACCTATGGTCAAAAGGTTGTCATGTCCACGCAGAATAAATGAAGAATTAGTAGCATTTTTCATCCTTGATATATAAGTGATACCCAGAACTTGCCAAGAGTTTACTGGATGGATGTGTGTGTCTGTTTTTGTGTATTTCTTGGACATTGTGCTTGATCTTCAACACTTGAAACCCAACAAGACCTATAAGGCCATTTAATTTACTGACTCGCAGGATAAACGATTACTTCCTTTTAAAACCTTTATGCAGTAAAGTTTCACAATAGCAAAAACCTTGGAGAGAAGTTCAATTTGTAACTGCACTCTGCACTACACTGTCCCCAACTGCACTTTAGATGACTTTAGCTGATAAACAAGTATGTGCTGCCTGGTGCCTGCAAATCACTGATCTGATAAATACAGGGGGGGATGGCAAAAATATTTTTTTTTTTTGCTCAATGTAACAAAAGAGTTACCAGTTTCAAACAACCATAGGCCAGAAATGGCAATTTTAAAATGTTAGATTAAGCCAAATGCTTCATTATACTCCTGTATTGTAAAATTCTTATGTCATTATGCCATATTTCAAATAAAAAAATAAGGAAACAATTTTTAATGAACCTTATAAGATGGAAATCCACATAATTTATTTTTCTAGATCAGAATAACTAAATTGCTCAATATTAAGTCCCAATTACCCCAAACCCTGCTGTTTCTTTGGCCCTAGATTGGCTTTATTGTGGAGTTCAAAATTGCAGGAAGTCTATTTCATTTCCAGAGGACTTCTCTTAGATGTACGGTTTACATAATTGCCCAAAAAGATCTAGCTCTAATTTCTCATGAAGAGAACAGCTCTACCTGCTTTGTGTTGTATAATAACCTCTCCCTTTTTTTAATCGATCTGGGCATCAGATTCCCATCCAGTTCAGATCCAGTGATGTTCAATGAGCACTTGCTGCCAATGCTCAACGTGATGTTCTTCTTTTTCAGCGATAAATATAATCATTTAAAAAATTCACACTATTACAAATGATTGTTGTTAAAATGTTCCATAATGATGGTCTAAAAATCAGAATGTGTGATTATGGCACATTTCAAATTATTGTGATTGCAACTTTTGTTTAAAGAGAAATTTGACAATGTAGTAGTGCAGTCTTTGTTTCTTCCACTGGAGGGCGCCAAAGTCAGACATTTTCAAATTCTACACGTAGTGGCTTTAATAATTTACCAGAATCAGAATCAGATTCATTCATGCAATATGCAGAATATGTGAAAGACAAACAATATACATAAAGTGCAAGTGTGTGTGGTAGTGTAAACAACAACATCCACCACATATGTGAATTAATTTGTGATATATGAATATTTGCACATTACAGTACTTGTAAATGTGAAGCAGGGTGTAATAACTATCTGAAGAACCAAGAGAAGCTATGGCAGCAGATGATACTGGACAGCTATTTATCAGGATGATGGCATGAGGAAAGAAACTGCTCTTGTGTCTGGTAATTTCGGTATGCAGGGTTCTGTAGCAAGTTGAAAAAGGTTGTGTCCTGGGTGTGAGTAATCTGTAATGATTTTCCCTGCCCCTGTCCTGGTTCATGAAGAGTACAAGTCCTGGAGGGTGGGCAGGGGATTACCAATGATTTGATCCTTACTGTTTGCTGCAGTCTGCTCCTATCCTGTTTTGTGGCTGCTCCGAACCAGACCGTGACGGTTGTGCACAGGACGGATTCAAACTCTGCAATGTAGAACCAGCTCAACAGCTCCTGTGGTGGACCATATGTCCTCAGTTGCTGCAGAAAGTATATCCTTTGCTGGGGCTTTTTGAGAATGGAGTTGATGTTAGTCTTGCACTTCAGGTCTCGAGAAATGGTGGTTCATGTTGTGAGGCGGGTCTCCTAAAGTCCGCTGTCATTACCACAGTCTTGAGTGTGTTCAGCTCCAAGTTGTTCTGACTGTACCAGAGCACCAGCCGTTCAACCTCCCGCCGCTATGCAGTCTCAAAGCCATCTTGGATGAGTCCAATGGCTGTAGTGTCATATGTGAACTTCAGGAGCTTAATAATTGGGTCCTTGGAGGTGCAGTCGTTGTGTAGATGGAGAAGAGCAGTGGGGAGAGGACATATCCCTGGGGCGCACCAGTGCAGACTGTCCATATACCAGAAGTGACTTTCTCCAACCTCACCTGCTGTTTCATGACTGTCAGGGAGCTGGTGATCCGCTGACAGATGGCGGGGGATACACTGAGCTGGGAGGGTTTGGAGGAGAGGATTTACGGAATAATGGTGTTGGTCCACAAACAGGATCCTTGCATATGTCCCTGGACATTCAAGGTGTTGCAGGATGTAGGGCAGTCCCCTGTTGACTGTGTCAGTCACTGACCTGTTTGCCTGATGGGCAAACTGCAGGGTGTCCAGCCGGTGTCCTGTTATGTTCTTCAGGGGGGCCAACACAAATATCTGGGTTTGACTAACTGAATATACAGAGAATTAACAAAAACAAAGAAAGTACTAGAGAGCACTGTGCTGAGGCTGCCATACGTGGTGCCATCTTGGATGGATTGAAACAGTAATTGAAAAGTAAAGCATCTTTACAAATCAAACGGTGAATATAGGCTTTAAATGCTTTGATGATTTTCATAGTAAAATTAAAGTTCTGGACAGATTTCTACGTCTAGAGGGAGGTGGAAATCCCCATCTTCATCCCCACCAGAACAGTGAGAAGAAACTGTGTCAGTCAACAGCTCTGTATCCATATTGCATAATTTCTGGGCAGCAAAGTCCTCAGGCTTTCAAAAATGAAACCTATTACATCACGCTGCCACTTGGGGTTGTCAGGGTTGCCTCTTGCAGCAGGTACTCAGTGGGGGCTCACATTAGCTGTTTGTCTTGATTTCGGATGACTTCTACATGATGATGATATTCCCAGTTGTTTTTTCCTATATATGTCAACCTACATATTACGGGACAGGAACTGACAGCGAGTTGTCAGTGAGTATATAGTAGGATTGCACGTGGATGTTTTCTCTGTGTCTATGTTTGAGTGCAGGCCCCTGCTGCTCTAACCTTGATAGAGCACTGGGAGAGGTCAGGATGGGCACTCCTCTCTGCCTCCCTCCTCTCACTCACACAATATGACCACAGTGGATTTCATTTGCTGACAATGACAGGTGGACAACAGGTTATCCGCAGGTCGAGTCAAGTCAAATTAACATCAATGGAAAAGTGTATAAAACAGGTTTTTGCGGCTTCACACAATATCCCAGAGCATTCATTATTCACAAAGGAACAGACCCATCTGCTGCTTTTCTCTGGTAGAGTGAAGGATTAGACAACAGTTGGATGGAGCAATGATGGGACACAATGCTAAGATTATAGTCCATTCCTGATGGAGGACTGCACTGGAATTCTTCAGTACACCTGTTGGCTGTAACCCATGGCTTTCATCACAAAAAGGTTTACAAATGTGGAAATGTACGGAGGGCAAAGAAGGGGGAACCAAATATATTGATACCAGTATATCTGTGATAAGATAAAGCCAGCCAATAACTCTTGGTTCAAATACCAGCAAACATTATGGTCAATCCAACACCTTGTCTCAGCCAGACAGGGTTTTCGTTGGAAAAGAAAAATCAATTTCCTATTAATCTTGTTACTCCATTGGTCCCAGATTGGCATTATTTAGCAGCAACCAATATGCTGGAAGTGGTTTTATTTCCACAGGCCCCTAGTTCCACAATTTTGAACAGCTCTACCTGTTTTGTCCTGTTGAGAAAGCTCCCTTTGTGTCACTCCCATCAGCGTCCCCTCCAAATCAGATCCAATGACATCCAGTACAGTGCTGCCAATACTCAAAAGACCATTCTAATAAACAGTAAATAGTGTCATCTCAAAAAATCACATGATTTATTGATGTAAAAAGGCTCCATCATTGCCTCAAAACCTTGACATGGAGCTAAACTGAAAGCTTATTGTTTTTTAAGATTTGTCATTTCAATAACGACACCTACTTTCTAACTGACACAACCACGGTATGACACAGCAAACAAAGCTTGGGATCAATCCAATGTGAGAAAAAGTGATTTGCTCTGCATCTGCATGCTTGTATAATAAAAAATCAAGACAGCAAGCAGCCTCATCGTCAGTCGAGTCTAGTCTCCCAATAATACTACTTTGTTTCACACAGAAGTCAACCTGTGACTCTTGGACAGGATTTGCAGGCCAGCTGTCGGCACAGGCACCAGACAACACACGCGCGATGAGCTGACGCACACCCGTACCAGGCAGAAGACACAGACAAAAAGATGTGACGGGGGGTGGTGGGGGGGGGGAGAAGCGATCCATGCTTGGACTGTTCGTTGAACAAAGCTTTGTGCTTGCTGTGTTCGCCGCTTTTGCCTTTATCTACCGTCCCATCCTTATTCTCTGTGGGTGGGCATTTGCGAGTACAGAAAAGCAGCCTTCATCCTGGATGCCTGCCCTTGGCTGAGAGGGATGATGGGAAATCGAGGAGGTTCCAAAATTCCCACGACGCTCGTGTGGAGCAGGTTCTGAGATAATCGGACAGCAGGAAGTAGGGACGGCTCAGAGCTCTGGACAACAGATACGAAGGAGTGTTGGTGTGTGTAGGTGTGTGTGTGTATGAATGTTTCTGAGGAGTTGGCATCAGGACTGTGAGTCTGTTGCCAGACTCCCTCCATATGTCTATCCCAGTCTGTCTGGGCTCACTAGCATCCAGCACTAACAGGCTAAAAGGCATTACTGGCTATTTAACTGGCCGTTACAGAAAGGATTAGAGGAATAGATGGAATGGAAGTGACAGCACTTGATAGAGCCTGTCTGTCCTTAAGGAGCAGAGTCACAGTAAGTGGAAGGGATCTCATAATTTCTGATGTTTACTTGGCCCAATACACCCTGTGATATTCAATGTGCAGCCTTTGCAATGGATCTCTTCTTCTTTTCTTTTTTTTTTTTTTGCTCTCGAATGCATGGATGTATGTACACGCATGCTGCAGTATATCTGCATAAGATATGACAGAGATAAGACTGATGGCTGGGTGCCATTTAAGTAATTTAACAGGAGTGCAGACGCAGATGTTTTTGTTTCTGAGATTCACTAACAAATTCACATTTGCCTTTTTTCCCCCTTCCACCTAGCACCAGCATCGCTCTGTCTATCGGTCAGTTCGATCCACCACTTTGGTCCAGACTAACATATCCCAACAGCTATTGGATGGACTGTTGTGAAATTTAGTACAGACATTTGTGATTACAAGAAGATGTGTCCTACTGACATTGGTGCTCCCCTGGCGTTTCATCCTCTGCCACCAACAGGTTTATATTTGCTTTTTAATGGAAGGTCTTGACAGCTATTGGAAGGGTTGCTATGAAATTTGGTCTAGACATTTGTGGTCCCCACAAGATGAGTTGTATCCACTTTTAGATTATCTTTTCATCCAGCACCTCACATCATCAGGTCAAAATGTGTTCAGTAATTTGGTTTATGACCAACACCTGGAAAAAAATCCCATCAGCCTTAGCTGTACTTTGTGTTTAGTGCTAATTGGCAACTATTAGCTTTCTAACACACTAAACTAAGATGCATCTCCCTCTGTGGCTGCATCCTGGAATTCCTGACTGCCAGAATCCAGGTGGTAAAGCCTCAATACAGGTGCCCCTCAAGGTTGTTTTCTGCCCCCTGCTGTACTCTCTGACTGTGTGGCTGTGTGTGTGCTGACAACACATTTGTTTGCTGGATCACCAACAATGACGAGACCTGGAGGAGGTCATGATGCAAGGCTAATAACATCTTACTGAACATCAGCAAAATCAAGGAGCTGGTTGTGGATTTTGGGAGGAAGTAGCAGTGGAACTATACACTCCTGAGAATCAATGGAGCATTTGTTGGAGTGAGTGAGCATCTTCAAGTACCTGGTAGTCCACATCACTGAGAATCTGACATTCACACAGAAAGGTGAGGCAACACCTCTATCACCTCAGACAGCTCAGGAAATTCAGTCTCTCTCCGCAGGTCCTGTAGACTTTCTACTCTGTTATCGTAGAAAGCACGACAAAAGGGGGCATCACTAACTGGTATGGGAACTACTCTTGCATTCAGCCGGATTTACCATTAGAGCTTCACTCCCGACTTTGCAGGATGTATGCACCAGAAGTTGCTGAACTAGAGCTAGTAGGATTATGGAGGATCCTAACCACCTCAGCAATGGACTGTTTCAGTTCCAGCAAAGGCCTCCATAGCTGCAAGTCCAACACAGAGACTCAGTAAAAGCTTTTTTCTTCAGACCATTAGGACTATGAACTTGTCCAGGGCGTATGTCTCTGACCATTTATATTTTCTCTCTGACATTTTATCCTTTATATTTCTGGATAACTACAAAGATAAAATGGGGTATTAAGTTTGAGAATAAATATAAGGATAAGATGAAGAGAAGATGCTGTTAAAGATAAGAATAGAAAAGGATAGGATAGAATAAATTTAAGTGTCAAGATAGGTAAGAATTAAGGATATGATTTTTTTATGTTCCTTGTAAGGTCATTTGCTCGGTGCAGTAGCCCAACTGGTTTTGTAGACATGCAGATGGCAATTCAGCGTGTTAAGTACGCTCTGCTGAAACACATACAGACACACTTCTGCACAAACACACTCACTTTCTGTGCTAGCTCATATGGGGCTGTAACTTGATCTTTCTGACAGCTGCAGAGAAGAGCCTGAGGACTGATTATTACATTTAGCCCTTCGGAGGAAAAGAACATTAGTTTTAGGTTGCAACTCTTTCTTGCTCTCTGGTTGTCTCGTGCTCTCTATACTCAGCTGCAGTTGCTTTCTAAGTGGGGTTTTGGGATCCCCAGGGTCCTTAAAGCGGTTCTTAGGGGCCCCTAACAAAACAAAAATTCACTATAATTCAATTTAGTAGAAATGACCCCAGTAACAGAATGTATAAGAATGAGTAATCACAGTTATCACCCCCCACAATACAGTGCAGTTAGTTCTGAAATTCAATACTAAATCAACAAAGATGCTCCCATATGGCTTCCTCGGATAAAATCTTATTATAGGGGGGTCTGTGGACTAATATGGGCTTATTTGGGGGCCTCTGACATGAAAGAGTTTGAGAACCCCCGCGGCAGCATCCTGCAAGTCAGAAGACAGAAGATGAGTGGATGAGAGATCCAGAAAAAAAACAAAAAACAAATGGGGAGTATTTCTCAGAGCACAGATGGCAGTCAGCTCTGAGGGAAATGGCACGGGGTGATGAGAAGGGCTGAAGACGGTGGGAAAGAAGGGTGGTGGCATTTCGAAGAAGGGGGGAGCGAGGGGGTATGGTAATGGTACAAGCAGCCCCCTCACTCCCCTGCCAGGCTTGGCAACACTTCTGGCCTATGTGCTGAGTCGCCGTGGTAACGGTGACATCACCGTGGGGACGGGCTGGGGCGGGTCTCACACCTCCGACGCCGATACAGGAGGTGATAATTGTCTTGGCAACCGCCGCCACCGCACTGCACATTGTGTCATCATCAGCATCAGCAGCACCTCGCTCTCCAGTCAGGAGACCGATGACCTCACTCTCCTTTACATCAGGCAGTCTTCATCCTCGTCTGTGGAGACAACTCAATGACAGAGAAAGAGAAAACAAGTGAAAATGGCAATACACAATATTTATGTTTTACATTTAAGTCACAATAGAAAAATAACACATCAGAAATTATCTTGTGTCCATTAGTGATGATGCTGTCAAAGCCTCATTGGAGATGTAATTGGTTGAAATCTGGCAGAATAACAACTTTAGGTATGTTACAACCACCAATTATTCCAATTTTTCAACCAGTGCAGCAGTAGATTTATCCTAAAATATGAACAAGAGCAAGTTTTAAGCAAGAATGGAAAAAAAAAACTCTCTGATGAAATACAGTAAGGAGCAAAAGCTCGTTGTGGAGCGGGACACTGGCTTTCAACCAGTAGGTGTCACCACAGGAGTGACATGACAGAAACGTCCCCAACTTCTTACTTGCATGCACAGCCAATTAAAGGATCCCTGTGGAGTTGTCTTGTAAACAAACAGAAGTAATGTTTAGGTTCAGTGTTACTCACACTAACAAATGTGTTAAATGCTCATGGCAGCTACCACTGTTTGTGGCTGAATCCAGTGTAGAAGTACCTTAAAGTGCAATACCACCAACAGCCACTAGATGCGGGCTCCCACTGACTCCCATTCAAAAACTGTTAATTTCTCTCCAGAAATACTAAGTCATTATGGTCTCAATCACTAAATTCTGGCCCTCTATTAAGTGTGTTGGTGGTTATTTTTGGAAATGATTGCCCTGTTAAAGAGAAAGTTCAGGATTTTTCCCTATTTTCCCATCATTTTGTGCCTAAGAGACTAATGGGGATAACATTTTTTGAAATTGGTCCAGTATTGAGTGAAAGCGCTTCAGCCAGCAGCTGCGAAATGGGCTTCAATGTAATCTTTTGGGGTAATTGCGTCCCGTCAATGTATATCCACTAGGATTGCATGTTTTTGCCACTGACAGGCTCAGATTGTTATTATAAGTGTCTGACAACATTGTGGTAAGTCTCAAGTAGAAGTCTAGCGAGAGTTAAGTTGTTGCAGGAAGACAGCTAAATAATCAGCTAAATATTCAGCCATGACTTTGAAAATCTTTTAGATAACGTCTAAGCTATGCTTTCTGTACTCCAACACAACAAACTCTTCCTGGCAATTTTCTCCTCAGCTCTCACTCACGTTTCCACCATTGTCTTCCTGCAACAACTCAACTCTTGTGAGATTTCAGAGTGAGAATTCTCCTTGAGCAAGACTTGGTTGGAAACAATAACAAACAGAGCTCAATACTGGACCAATTTCAAACATTGTTGTCCCTATTAGTCACTTAAACACAAAATGATGGGAAAATAGGGTCCAGGTTGAAAAATCCTGAAGTTTCCTTTTAATAAGATCTGAAGACTGTCGTGTGGGCATTGATTGACAGCTTTGATCGACAGTTCGCTCACCTTGATGGCCATTTTTAGTCACCATTTATCACTGTATCTTTGTGGGAAGATGACATTGCCATTCTTTGTCTCGCATGCAGAACAGAGCTCTGATTGGTTGATTGTTTCTCCAACAGGGGGAAATGGCTGTCAATAAACAAACTGGAGATGTTGGATGGTGTGTCAAAGGGCTGGAACCAACCAATCACCAAGCAACACAATTTGCTTCCTCCGTCATGGTGCAAAATGTCATATTGTAGGTTTAATATTGTGGATAAGAGAGGCAGAGAGATTGCAGGAAGGAGTGGGAAATTTTGATGAAACAAGTAAGAAAAGTGACACTTGACAGACTATTTTAAATTGAACTTTTCTTGACATTTGGACTTAACTTTTAAGGTTATATAAGGTTACACTCATGTACTGGTTCTGCTGTTCTGAGTTGATATCACCTTTTTGCCAAATATGGTCCTCTGTATCCTATCCATAGTGTCCATAGTATAATACATATTATGTAGTTTGTTTAGTTATATATTTACTGTAGACTTGGTTGTTTGGTTGAAGCCTATTTGCTTGATATTTATTTTTGAATCAGATTAAAACATTTATCATTTGATCAGATTCCCAATAAGTTTGCAGGAATCCAGGATTCAGTGGTGTTGCTTAAAAGGGTTTCTACTCTGATGAGGATAAATGTTTTGCAGAAACATCATCTTAAATGGTCTGTCAAATGATCTCTCAATAGTTTTCACTGTAAGTTTGGCCTATTTCTGAACCAATCACAATCATTGGTGTCACTGGCTTGAGTCAACAGAGCATATGGATCCCTGAAGGCATCACAGGGCCTCTTTCCTCCTTCCATACCCTGATCCAGGCCCTTCCTCTCTCTCTCTACTGCTGCTCCGGTCCATCTGTAGAGTTCCCGGGGCCGACGGGTTCTCCCATCCCCCCTGGGCCTCCCAGGTGTGGGGCAATATGGTGCTCAGAGACGGGGCTCCAGCCTCTAACCAAGGTCAAGTTGTCGCTCCTCCTCCTGTCTTTCCTTGTAGGGTATCATGAACAAATTGGGCACAGAGACAAAAAATGAATTCCTGCATTGTTACTTTCTGAGTAGAAATTGAGCAGAGAGTTTGATCTAAGTGCCGGCTGTCGAGATACTGCAATAATTCAGAATTAGTTATGGAGAAAATGAAATTTTTGCCTAATTGAAAGTTATTTGACAGCCGGTCTGAAATGCTTCCCAAGGCATACATTAGTTTTACTTTGGTTTTTCAAATATTTATAGATCTTGTGAACTGAGAAGTAATGAAATGTTCACTCTTGCCTGTCTTTTTATCCACTCAATTAACATATTTCATAGAAAAATATATTTGAATTGTATCATTTCTTTTCTAAAATATCAAGGATTCTTGGATCATTGAAAATTTTACATTTAAGACATACTGCTAGTCAAAATACCATTTGTTAGTAGTATCATTTACGTGTATGTGTTACTCTTTTGAAAGGATGAATAACTCATGTATGGGCATTCAACCAGACTTGTTTCTTAGTTATTTGGAGTAATAACATTGTATTTGCTCAATAACCTGGATACATGTGTGCCTGCTGTGTTGTTCTGCTGCTACTTGTCAGCTGAAGTACAGGAAGGTATTGTTATGACCTGACCTGAGTAGCGGCTTAAACCCGAGCTTAACACGACGTTTAATGTGTTTACAATGCACTTATAGTGTTTCGATGCCTTCTAAGCACCACTTCAAGTAAAGTGTCAGCCAACATTTGTGCAATCATCATTGTATCTAGAGAAGATTGTTGTCTTTTTAAAAAAAAAAAAAAAAAAAAACTACACGAGAGACTGCATAAGAGAAAAAAAAATATTTTTTCACAATGCCGAGTACAGTGAATCGACGTTCCCGAGTGGCAAAGATAAGATTGTCAGTCGGTGACAGGAAATGAGATAGCAGCTACACAGAGAACACTGCATTCCTGTCGCTCGACATGTCTCCTATTTGTAAAAACAATTACATTATCTAGCTGTTTTTCTTTCTTCTGAGTCTTAAAAAAAAAAAAAAAAAAAAAAAAGTGCCGTGACGAGAAAAACAACAAAATGCAAGGGAAGAACATTTTGTCCCCCCCCCCCCCCCCCCTCACCCTCCACCCCCTCGCCCCCCCCCACCCTCCCCCGATGCTAATTTTCATTTTAATTGCGTCAAACCGCTTTTTCTCACATCTGAAAAATGTGTACGTGTGAGGGTGTTGATTAGAGAAAGTAAAAATACAGCATGTAGGATTTTTATGCTAATTACCCTTTAAACCTCGCTCACGTCAGTCGGCTTCCCTAATTAGCATGTTTCCGACAGGAGCGAGGAAGAGTGAGAGAATGCTGCGACGGGGCTCTGCATGGCTAAATTAACGGTGTGAAAACCCAGACATTTGATTTTTTTTTTTTTTTGTTCCCCCCCCCCCTCCCCTTCTCTCCCTCGTTCTTTTCCTCCTCTTCCACCCACCCACACCTGTGAACGAGTCTGTGAGAGTTGGAATTAACTCTCTCGTTCTGTCCGTCTATCTGTCTGTCTATCTAGCAACCCATCTACAGCGTCTATACAGTTTCTCCTTTTATCTCTCTGTCTGTCTATCTCTCTATGTACAGTATATATAAACAGTATCTGTCCGGCGTCTCTATCTATGCACTTCTCTTTAGCTATATATCTATTATCTCACTCTATCAGTAACTCTTTATCTCGCTCTGTCTGGCTCTCTGTCTCCCTGACTCTTTATTTATCTCTCTCCGTATGCATCTCTTTTTCTCTACCTCTCTATCATATCTCCCTCTCTCTCTCTGTCATCTTTCTCTATCACTCAGTCTACCTTTCAATCTCTATTTATCATCCATCCATCTTTCCGTATGTCTGTCTCACTCTATCTCTATCACAATCTCTCTATTTCTCTCTATCTCCCTCTCTTTCTATCTCTATATCTTCATATCTCTCTCTCTATATATATATTTCTCTATGTGGAAAATACTCTCATGGTAAGTCCTCCCAAAGGAGAGGAGATGTTAGAATGAGTTTATTGCTCTGGTGTCCGTATTCTTTTGACACTGCAGTACTCTTTCACTATCAATATCTGTTTTTTTCTGTCTATCCATCCGTTAATAATTCTCTATCTTTCTGTCTAAATACCCATTCTCTCTCTCTCTCTGTCTGTAATAAGAGCTAGGTGTGTGTGTGTGTGTGTGTGTGTGTGTAGGCTCTTTTTTTTCCCAACACACTTCCTTCCTCTCATCACTCCTCATTCATCTTTTTACTTGTTCTTTTTTCTTAGCTGTACTTTTATTCTTCTGTTCAGGTCTGGTTCTTGAGTTCACTCTGTACTTGTGGAGTGTTTTTTCTTTTTTTTCCTTCTTCTTCTCTACTTCTTAGCAATTCTCGGTCTCACAGAGTTAACGACTCACCACCAGACTTGACTCGGAAATCCACGGCAAGGTTCTGGTTAAAAGCCAGCAGTGTTTTGACTGTCAATTTACAGCTTGAGTGCCTTCAAGGTTAGAGACTTTATATGCTGTGAGAGTGGGAGTTGTATGGTTACACTAGGTGGATGGAGGCGACTATTCAGTTGGTCAGGAAGAGGCTGTAATGAACACAACATCACTGACGTGTCTTTGCACTCTTTCTTCTGCTGTTTTTTTTCTCTTTCAGAGCTCCAAATCTGTCCTAAATGAATTTATATAAACTTCACTTTTTTTTTGTCCTGCCTTGTTTCCGCACTAAAACCGCAGATGTGACAGTAAACACTTTTCTCTTCATTGTTTTTCCTGGCCTTACAGAATGCAATGTTCACATAATGAGTCATTTGTTTTGAAGTGGATGAGCGTAATTGGCTTAAGCACAGATGCAACCTCTAATTGAGATCAGCTAGAGCTATTTGCCAAAATTCATTTTCAGTTGTTGATGTGTCGTCACCGGTTGGAAACTGTCTCAGGGCACAAAAAAAAAGTAATAAAGTGAAACATTAAAACAAAAGTTAAAATGATCTCAAACATCACAGAATAAGTACGTTATCTTAGAAAAAACATTTACTGGCATCACTTGATGATTAAATAAAACATTATTTTGCTAGCTGCCACTTGAGGTCTCCAAATGATGAATTTACCTCCTTTATTCTTATTTAAATTGATAATGATTTTATTCATATCAGGCTACATATATATGTTAAAAACAAGAGCATCAACTAATTATAAAAAAACATTTGACTAACAGGAAATTAACAATTTTGATAACCAATCAAATCGTGTAAGTATAGTTTTTTTTTTCAAGTAAAAATGCCAAATATTCATTTTAGGCACAAAACTAAATGGTTATGGGTGGAAAAAGATCTTTGTTTGGGTTAAAATAAGTACTTTGTCAAGATTAGGGGACCTTTGTTGTCATGATTACAGTAATAACCATTTGGGTACAGTTAGGAAATGACCGCGGTTATTGTTAAAAGAATCCAACGTTGACTGAAAACAGGAAGTGAACACCGGTCTCCTGTTTTAAAGTTTTATTAACCCATTTATCCACCTCAACCACCTTAACCCCATAACAAAGTCACCTGACTTCCTCCTTTGCTCCGACATAAACAAATGTCATTTATAAGCATTCGCTAAAACACCTGATGTGCTTCTCCCGCTGTACCTGCCTCACATTTTACTGAGCTAAGTACAGTGTGCTGCTAAATTAAACACCAGAGAATAAGAGTCTTACATTCCCGAACTCTCTTCTTTGGCATATTTTTCTTAGCGGGTGAAAATTAAGTGGTTGATCTTTTTCTTGACTATAAGGTGTTATAATGGGAGGAAGAGGTGGATAAAAACTTGCTCCTCTCTACCTCTCAGGTGCATGTGAAAGTGCCTAATGTACTATTTTTTTAATTTACCTCATCTGCTGTGAGAGGAGTCATTTCCTGAACACAGTGGTAGTAGTCATTCCAATTAATTAGCCGGAGGAACGGTAAGAAAATCTCCATGTAATTAGCTGATTTAGCCTAATGGTCTAATTCCTATAACTCCACTTAAAGCAGTTGTGTTCTTTATCAGCATACTGCTGTGATAGCCTTGTCATCACAGAATACATCATTACACTGAAGAAATCATCCTTTCATAGCTGTCATCATATGACTTTATGTGCTTAAAGCAAATTTCTTCTGTCTGAAATGTATGACCAGGGTCATATTTTTATACTTTCAACCATCATTCCTGTTGGTTATAACATTTTATTCTCCAACTTAATTGCTGAGATTCATGTCTTACTTTTGCATTACTTTCTTTGTAAGGGAAAAACTGACCCTGACCTCCCATCGCTGTCTTATTCAGAATTCGTCTTGGCAGATTTTACTTTAGACTCAGGCAGCAACTCATCAAATTCTCTTGTGTTATTGTCTCACAGCTGGCGTGAAAGTGATGTCTGTTTACTGGGGTTTTGGCGTTCTCACCATCATCTCATCTGTAATGTGATGAGGTAAAAAGTCCCCCCCCCCCCCCTCCCCTCCACTCAAAAAATATGTTTTACTTCTTGTATACTTCTGTTGGATGTTTGAGCTTCGCTGTGCAGAATGATGTATGTGCAGCATTTGACACTAGAAGGTTGTTTTCACGTTCATCTGCTGAAAGTGGAAAGTTCCTCTGAGCTCATTGAAAATCTGAGTTTAAAGGGGGCGGGCCTATGAGCATGATTTGTGACATCACAACTTGTTTGGAGCCAATCGTGGTCCAGTATGCAACATACACAACTGTGATGTGGAAACTTGAAGCCTCCAGTGCACAAACACTGAGAATGGACTTTACAGTGAAGTAGGAGACGTCTGGTGTTCAATAGTTAAACATATTCATAGATTCTGGATTGAGAGAGAAGGAGTAGATGCCATTTTAAAGATTTTGAAATGGTAAGTATACTTTTCTTTTGTGGAAAAACCATATCAGACATTATTATTGTTCCAAGCAGATTATGTTTATTTGTCTTAATATATCTCTGGAGGGGATCTTTAAAGATTTTCTGATCCAAGCTTCAACAGATCAGTTGTTGTTGACTCTGACTTGGACTTAATTTAAAATAATAAGATCATCTCTGCTTCAATCATCCAGCCACCTTTGCCATTTTGTTCTTTATTTAAAACTAACTAACTCTCACCAGCAGTGCAAAAAAAAAAACTGTACACTGCACGCTTTAACACCTGGAAGGCTAATGAGACAAGACAGACTATTTTTTCTTAATATACCGTATATTGACTCCAGATATGAGGTGTCACAGCATCATTCTGTGCATTAGTGGAAAATGTAATGATGCACCTAGTGCTAGTTACATTGTATTGTACATTTTAACCCCCAAATAGGCTTTAGCTGAGTCCACTGGGGAAGCGGTTTTTTAAAAAATCCACAGTTCATCCATTATTTGATTTATTTTTCACTTTCTTATGGCTGTTTGGAAGTGAAAATTTAAACTGTTATCCAATAGGGGTGTGCCCGAATACAAATACATTATTCAGCAAAGCACAAATAGTGGGTTTCATACGAATATTTGTTTCATACAAATATTTTAAAAATTATTTGTTGGGGGTGTTCCCCAGAGATAAAGCTGAGCTACTGACACAAGCAAAATGCTCCCAAGGGACTCTCCATAACCTGTTGTTCCCCTTCTCCTTTCCACAAAGTTAGGTTGTAAAAAATAGGCAATAAATGAAAAGTGCAAAGCAATAATCACCTTTGAAGTTCTTCTACATGTTACATACTGTGCTGTCTCTGTGTTATGGGTGAATAAATAGGTAGAGGTCTGTCTGCCATGAGGCGATGAGTAAAGTTTTAGCTCAGTAATCAGCGCAGTCGTCTATGATCTGGGAGACTCCAGAGGTAAGGTAGTTTATTCATGAACACTTTAATTCTCTAAAATTAAAAGCGTCATAAAAACAAAAACAGTATTTTTAAGCCTCTTTCCACTTTTATTCGAATACAAATACAGATACAAATACAAATACTGGGATCTCTGCACATCCCTATTATCCAAACTGTCCATCCTTAACACAGATTAGATTTTGCAGGTGTGCTTCCTGGTTTAACCTTGACTCACTGTGGTTACCGTAGATGTGAGCGCAGGCTAATTTAAATGGATGATCCTAATGGACATTTTCACTACCAGTTAGTTTTTCTTTTCACTTCAAGATCCCCTCCTTAAGACATATAAATAATAATCTGCTTGGAACAACAATGTTTATCTAATATGGTTTTTCCACAAAAACATTATAATTACCAAGTTAAAATCCTTAAAATGACAAATCCTCCTTCTCCCTCATTAAAAATCCCGGAAACAATGACTATGCAGATGTTTTTTTGTTTCAAAAGTTTTCCTGCTGGACACAAGATGTTTCCTCCTTCACTGTAAAGTTCAATCAATCAGTGTTTGTACACTGGAGGCTTCAAGTCTCCACATCACACTTGTGTAAGTTGCATACTGGACCAGAACTTGCTCTGCAGAACTGCACAGCGAAGCTCAAACATCCAACTGTCGGAACAAGAAGAGAAGCCGTGTATTTTTGAGTGGAAGGGGACTTTAAACTAAATTTATTGGGCTAAACTGGAGAATTGTTTGCAACCTGCCAGATCATCTGTTTGTGTTACTTATCCTACTCGACTCAACAGTTAAGCAGGTGTGTAAAATGTCATTGTGACTGATATGTATGATGGCCAAAAATAGTAAACTTGTGAAGACATAGATGCCAAAATCATCCATATGTCCCTGATAGATAATTAGCACTTTTATCACATAAAAAAGTTACAAAACTTGTATGACTGTAAAACTCAACCAAGAACTTTTAATTTTAAATATAGTGTGCGTAAATCAAGCAGACTTTTTGTAGGAGACTTGATACAAGTGTACTAATCTACTACCCACTTAATCAAAACCACATTTTTTTTATGATTCAAATGCCCCGATAAGTAGAATTAGGACTTTTTGACATTTTTATCACCAGTACAGTGTGAACACTTCTTATATCAAGTAGAGACAAAGAGGTTTAGTTTGCCCGACAAGCTGCTACTGAAATGCACTTTGCACCTTCATACATTATTCTGGAAAAGTTAAGTTACAAAGGAGCAAAGATATTGTATGAAACCTTAAGGCGTTCTTGTGTTTTTTTTCTCTCCCTGTTAACAGTCCAGCCAGATTAATAGGCTCGAATTCGAGGAAGCGGAGCATTAAAAATGTAGCGTTGTTATCGATATACAGTCAGATAAGCTGTGGTCAGCTGCATTCAGAAGTCTTTTAGCGGGGAGCTGCGCTTACTGGCCCACACATTGTTTATTGAGGAGAGAAGTGTTTTGTCCCTGAGCGTCGAGGCCTTACAAGGGGAGACAGATGGAGGTTGAACGGTGCCGTTCGGTCCTGTTCCCCCTGTGGGGGAGACTGTAAATGTATCTTGGTGAGATCTCTGGGGGCTGGATGCACTGTGTGTATTAGCAGGAGCGTGGGCTGCTTTTGTGTTTCCAATTAAACGTCTAAAACAATGGATGATAGCTGTGGGCAATCGTGGCTGCGTACAACACGAGTACAGGCATCGTGTGAGCCTGTGTGTGTGTGTGTGTGTTATTACAGTAAGAAGCTTGGTAGTTATTATTCATGATATTCAGCTCCCTCATAAGCTGCACATTCAAGCTAAGCTACAGATTTCTGAGATCCAAACTGGCGAATGTCCAATACATATTAGCCTTGTTGCTTGTACAGTATTACCGTCAAGGGAGGAAAAGGGAAGAAAATGAAGAAAAGAGACAGACACTGGCGACACAGGACGACAGAAACCGATGCAAACTGTTAGATGGAGAGTGGAAATAAAAGGGAAAGAAGGGGACAAGCTGAGGTATAGAGAACAGGAGAAAGCCACAAGAGCCGTGTGAGTGCGAGCGCCGTGCCGAGCGAGAGGATGGTCTCCAGCAGCTCCATTGATTTCCTCTCTGTCTCCTCGAACCGGCCCCGACGCTCTCCGCTTCCCCCCGCAGTCACCGAGAGAATGGGTCTTAACAAAGACCTCAGCAGACACCTGCGGACCATGACCACACTCACCACTCTCCAACCTTCCATCCCAGACCTCCGCCGTCGAGCTAAAAGCCCCCCCCCGCCGCCGCCCGTCCGCCCTCTCCATCCCCCCACTTCACTGACATTTGACTCGACATGAATTACTGAGGTCACCTCCATCCTTCCTTTCTTTCTCCTTTCAGTGTGTTTCTTTTTGTGTGTGCTTTTTGTGATTGTGAGTTCAAACCTGAGTCTATTATGGTGCGGCTGATATGACACGCCAAAAAAATTCTGCTTAAAACTCAGCGAGTAGTCAGCATATCCGATGAACTTTATCTTTGCCAGGGTGGAAGAACTTGTAGTTTAGACTAAAACTCTCCACTGAAACCACCAGATTATTACTGCAACTATAGAGGAAAACATCTAGAATAAACCAAAGCATAGAAATGACATCCATGCCAAAGAAGACTGCCACTCAGAGCCTTATATTATATATCATTTAGAGAGAAATGTGTAATATACAGATGTGTATCTCTTACCATTTTCATATAACCAAAAGTACATTCCATGACTGTGATGGATGCGGTTGCTAAGCTAAGAGCTGAGGTTACAATCATGCATTATCATCGCCACTTGCAAGCAAGAGGGTATATGTAATCAAATTAAACATGTAATTTGTTCATGTTATTACTGTTTTACTCATTTTAAACTTTCTTTTCTGTAATATTCTGGGTGTTGGGACTCCTGCTTTTTGTGTTGCTAGGGAACGTCAAGCTAAACAGGAAGTGGACTGCACGCTGGGCCGGAGGTTTTGAAAATCCTAAGTTTTGAATTTGGGAGAGAAGGAGAAATTTTGCAGATTGCTCTTCAATCTCAAGAACGGACAACAGCGTTGTATCCTGCTAAAGAAAATGATTAAAACTGCCTTTCCAGCAGGGTTAACGTTACATCGTTCTCACTCTCTCTCACAGTCATAAAGACGCGGTAGCTCCTCTTTCTCTTGTCACCTCTCACTCTGACTATCCACAGACCCACAGCACTGCAACTCCACGGCAACTAACTTTATTTCAAAAGTCCTCTCTTTTCTCCTCCTGGAGTAAGTTGGACGTCCAGATTCATATAAATATCAAAAACACATTTGAAATTAAATTCGCATGGTTCTCACTGAGAAGCTATTTATCCTCTTTTGTTGTTGTTAGTGGTTACACAGATAATAATTGCCATCATGTTCTTCAGCTAACAAGCTAAGTGTCACTGTTGCCGTCCTTACAAGTTTAGTACCAGCGCATTAATTCAGAACTGCAAACAAACACCTGTGTCACACACGTCCAGTTACTAAAAAATAATCCACACCTTTCAGCCATTTAGAATCAATAATTATCAGTGTATAAACATACTGTATAAAACCATTACACCATATATTTATTTGAAGCTGAGGCTATTAGACAATCAAGTAGATATCACTCAAAAAAGTTGTTATATTTTTAGTGCAGAATTCCCTCTTGTTGTTTTATGATCCTTCTACTGCAGCTGAACAGGAAAACGCTAAAAAGACTGCAACTGTGAAAAACTTCATCTGACTCAAATAAGCTTCAGAGAAACTTTTAAACACATTGTCCCTCAAAATGAGAACTGTGGATTTTGGCCCCCATCACTTACATTGAAAGTGCATTTGTAGGATATCTCTTAATGGTCGGTATTAACAGGAAGAATGATTACAGCGAGCCTGTTTCAACATTGTTTTACTTGAAAAATTGTGAATCTATCCTTTAAAGTAGAATTTCCACTACGCCCAGTAATATTGCTGTGACTGTATCCTCATTATTGTATTATATATATTGCTGACAGTGATAGCAGAGGGTCACAAAATAACAAAGTCAAAGGTGGATTCATTTAGATAATGAGAAAAACACATTTGCATAGTAAACAATAATCACCAAGTGCTGATATGATACACAAAAGCTGAAATAAATCCATAAAAATTATGTATGTACCGAGTGGACTGCACCAAATTAAATTTAAAAGAACAAAAGAAGAGACGGGGAAAAAAGAGGTGAGAGAACTTGACATAATAAATAATTGCAATAATTGGCGAAACAGCCTCTGAAACAGACTTTTAGATTATATCTGTCAGGTGACACCCCTCCTCTTTGTTCAATAAAGAAAAGCATGTCTCCATTAAAAAAGGATGTTAGATGTTGTGTATGAATCAACAGTAATTAGCCCACACCACGCCTTGGGTGGGCCATCTGCTGAGCGAGCATTAGACACAAACAGGTGGGCCCCCGTCGCCACGGTGGTCCCCGCGTTAAACGCCACAACGGCGACGAAGTGATTAATAGGAACTCCTAAACATCTCACCGTATGGAGACGCGGCACGTTACACTCGTGTTTACGAAGACTTACACTTTGTCTTCCCGGTGCACACACACACACACACACACACACTCGAGCCCACATTTGTTAATTAGCGATTTTAACTGAAGTCATAGTGCAAGCTAATTGCTGGTAATAATGATATTCGATTAGGGAATCAATTGGCTGTGGTGCCTTGACTGCTTTGATGGATGCAGCCTTGGGCAGTGGCTGTGAAAGGCTTACACAGTGACGGAAAGCATGAAGAAGATTAAAGCGACTAAACACAGAGCAAAGAATAAAAAGGAAAGGAGGAAAAAAAAAAAAACTCTGCAGGGAAACAATGAGTAACAAGAACCAGTGGTGGGTGCTCAGGTAGGACTGGAATATAGACTTGCTAACACTCTGCTGTCAAAGCCGAAAGCTTTTTGATAGCTTTCCAAATACACACACACACACAAAAAAAAAACTTCCATCTGTGCCATTGGCATCGTCTTAACTGCAGCTGGTGTGTGTGAAGTCAGAGAAGCCAACAGTATTGATCAGAGTGTATCGATTCCCAATGTCAAGTCCAAACACTGTACAAGAGTGTGCTTGTTGTCCACATCCGTGTGGGTTCCCGTGTAGAAGTATGTGTGCTTGTTGCATGTCCACGTGCACGTGAGTGTGCTCATAATCTGCCCCAAGAAACTTGATGATCCATCCTGGCTTTGTGCAAAAGTTTCATCGACAGAATTCAGCTTGAACCGCAAGCTTATTTTTTGTGATTAAAGGATGATTTCACAGTTTTTCAAGTCTGTTTTAAAACAACAGTCAGGTGTCCATAGGAGCAGTGAAAGAGGTTTTCCTTGCCTTGTAATCATTCCTCCTGTTCATATTGGTGTTAAAAGATCCTTCAAATGAGCTTTCAATGGAAGTGATGGAGGCCGAAAATCCACAGTGTGTCCACACAGTCATTTAAAAGTTGATGTGAAGCTTATATGAAGCTTCAGCGGTCTGAGTTAGTCATATCAAGTGGATATCTGACACATTTATAGTCTTTTTAGCATCAAGTACCCTCTTTGTGTTTCCTCGGACATTGTTGAGCTGCAGGTGGAAGTATAGTAACAAAAAGAGGAACTTTGGCACTAAAAAGACTGTAACGTTGAAAGATATCTACTTGATTTGACTCATTTGGACGCTGAAGCTTCATATTAGCTTCAGATAAACTTTTAAATACATTTTTGCACAGAAGGAGGACTGTGGATTTTGTCCCCCATCACTTATAATGTAATTATGAAGCATCTTCTAATGGTCAGTATGAACAGGAGGAATGATTACAGCAAGAAAAACCTCAATGTTCATTTGGGCTCCTGACTGTTGTTTTAAGACAGACTTGATATGTTTGCATGTGTCAACACTTGCAAAAATGTGCAGTTTGTCCACATGTTCTGTTGTTATAAAGGCAGATAGAAGTTGGGTGTAAAGGAAAATCACTCACACAAAATTCTCACAGAGAGAAGAAGAAGTAAAATCAGACAAGTTAAAAACTGATTTTAATACTCGAGCCAGAAATAGAAATGCACATTACAAAAAAAAGAAAAAAGAAGAAAACGATGCAGAGACTGACACTTTTGAGTTGACATAATCATCACTGTCTTCCTGGCAAAGATCTCAGTGTTGAGATCAGCAAAAGTGATACTTCTAAGGTCTTTTTGATATGATGCCTTTTTCGCTGCCACCGTTTCTCATTTCTTAGACACAAGTCTGTAGATTCTTCCTTTTTGCTTTTGGAAACTGACATTCTTATATTTGACAAGTCAAATTTCTCAGGATTGTGAAACTACGAACGACTGCTGTTACAAATAAAGCACCGAGGGCTATTCGAGTAATATTTATCAATATTAAAAATCGCTCTTTAACGAAATTGATATTAATTTAATCCAGCTCATCTCTGACTCGAGGTGTAACTGGGTAGTTAGTTTGTCTCCATGGTCCCCGGGGCCGCCCTGAGGCCATCTCATACACTCAGTACACACTAATCCACCTGACAGCTTGACAGCGCCGGGTTATTTATAGACCTGAACACCAGCTATGCATGTTTTAGCGAGACGGAGCGAGAGATACAGAGGGCGGTGGCGTTGACGGCATGAATGTACAGCAGTGTTTGACCTGCCTCACAGGTAGCTGACCCTCTCCGTGTCTCTCTGCCTGTTTATTACCGCACCGCTGAGATAGAATTCACTTGATGTCTAATTACATAACCGCTGCGCCCCGCTGTCACAGATGTAGTGACAGTGTGCGTCAGTGTGTGTTTGTGTGTCCATCTCCTATATATGCTGTCATCACCTCAAGCAAATAACCGCTTTTTACATTTACATTTACATACACCACCTGTAGCACTGTACTTCACTATTGTAATTGAATCAGTCAGTGGAATACGCAAAAAAAAAAGAAAAAAAACCCAGACCGAGGCCAAGAGACTCATCAGAGTGCTAATAACTGCCTCCTCCTCTCTGCACGATAAGAGCATTTTGTTTTGTTCGGCAGACACGGCGAGAGCGACGGCGAGGGAGAGAGGAGCACTGATGTGTTTGGTTTGAGTCAAGGCCAGCCGGCTCTGATGGCAGCATGAAGGCTCTGCTGCACAAACAAATTACCATTCTGCTTCTCTCACTGACAGAAGAAGAAGAAGAGCGATCTCTTGCTTCTCTTTTCTCCTTTTGCCTCGCAGATTGTGATTAATTTTGATTATTTGATGGAGATTTATATGCTTTTCCTTAAGGAACGTGTTCTATAGCACAGTGTCAGAGCTTAGCGTTGAGTACTGGTTCGCAATCTTTTTGGGTTGTGACCCTTCAATATGATTTTCCATACTCACACTGTCAAACAGTTGCTGGTTTGACACTTGTATCAAGGGGTCACAACCCAAAAAGATGAACCAGTACTCTACACAAACATTAAGAGAGGGCTGCACCAACAAAAATTAATTTAATCTATAATTAGTTCTAATCAGACTTTAGCAACACTAGGTTTAAAATGAGTAAATCCAGATTGAAAATTAAGCAGGAGCTCTGTTGCACAATTAGTTTATTGTTGTTTATTGATTTAAACTGAAATTAAATTAATCTGTATAGAGAAGCTTGCTTACCCAAATTAAAATAAATAAATGAAAAAGGCTGAATAAATAAAAATAAATAAATTTGCATGCTGTCTGGACCTAGTAAGTATAAAAGGGGAGGGGGTGTTATAACCATTACCTTACGGCTGCTCTGTATTACCGTATAAATGCTCTGTATAAATGATACATCGTTTGCTAACTAGCTAAAAGGTTCTTCATGATGGTTCTCCTCTGAGAAAAACTGTAGAGTCCAGCAGCTGTTTCCCCCGCTGGAGAGAACTGGATGTACTGGTTCTTCAGACTTGCTGTTGTCTTAGACACCCTGCTGACTATTGGCAGTCAGTGGAGTTGTGTTGGCCAAACTGATCCCCTTCATGGATGTATAAAGAGAACAGGAAACATCCGGTGGTATAAAATCTCAGGGTGAGGAGTTGGTGCATTGATGGTACAGCTGTTGGACCAGTCTTCCTGTTCAGCTCCATAACAGTTTCCTTGCTGAACCAGTATCTTGAAAAAAATTCAGCAGCATCATAAAACTCAACTGGATTGAGTCTCTACCTTAACTTATTTTACTCAATCTATCTCAAAAAGGCAGCCATTTTAAAAAGTCAAACCTCCTCAAGTGTAAGTTTAAAGTTAATACTGGATCACATTTTAAATTGGAGTTAAAATGAATCCTTGTTGGTGCAACCCAACCTAAAGGTGTGATACCTTGAGTGAAAAATGCCCCTCAGAATTTCCTAGATGTTGTTTTGTCTGTCCAACAGTCCAAAACCCAAAGATATTCAATAACAGAAACAACAAAGTGGGAGCACAGGGCGAGACGGAGTGGAAATACGGGAGACACCCAGGAAAAACGGGAATGTTGGCAGGTCTGGAACAGCCTTAACAACAAACGCTATGGAATGGATGGATGTTTGTAGGCGTGTGCGAACAATCTGATGTCATCACGAGGAGGAAGTAGTAGGTAACATTGTAAACAGAGCGTTCAGACTTTTGACTTCCAGGGAGTATCTTTACATATGTTTACCTCAGGTCTTGGACCTTTGACCGTGTTTAACATAGACATCTGACATCATATCAGTGTATAAATAACAGAAGATGACAAAAAAGCAAGTTATTTCCCTTTCAAGTTAAAACAACTTTCATAGTTTCATAGTCCAACGCTCAACCTACGACTATCAGTTACAAAACCTGCAAAATAACTTGGCAAAGGCAAAATAATAACACGTTATGCCACGAACTGATACTAAAATAGGTGTTTATGACAAAGCAGTCATCTGCTCATGATCACAGTCTCAGAGTAGACCAGGAATTTTGAGGTCACATATTAGGTTGTGTTAAAAGGTGAGAAATATTGTTATCTATTCATATTCTAAGTTAATATTTTATCCAAACACTGATAAAGTCAAGAGAAGTTCTTCCAAGTCCCAAACCAGCAGATTTAAACATCGCTGAGGGCTTATTTTTGAAAAGGTGATTTTTATATCCTTAAAAGAACTGAATGCTTTTCGTCTTCTTAGCACCACAGACCTAACGCATGCTAATATTTCAGTTTTTTTTTTTTTGTATTTTCTGTCCAGCTTCTGCAGTTGTTTACAACGCTTGTTTTCATTTATGTTGCCATATCAAAGCATAGCAAATCTAGATTATTTACCAGCAGCATCTCCTAACTCATATTTCACGGGCCTCCCACT
Organism: Thunnus albacares; assembly: GCF_914725855.1. Lineage (NCBI taxonomy): Eukaryota > Metazoa > Chordata > Actinopteri > Scombriformes > Scombridae > Thunnus > Thunnus albacares. Next base: position 5,419,331 of record NC_058128.1, on the reverse strand, counting down.
GCTTATCCAACCAAGTGAACTCTGCATCATTCACCCTCAGCATGTGGTGGATATGAAATGTAGAAACACATTCAGTGGCATTATTAATAACAGCTGTTCTGAAACGGAGGAACAAAATGCAAAATGGGAGGCAGATAACACACGAGGGGAAACGACTCCATCAACCAAGTGACCTAATAAGTATCCACTGACTGGAGGGACAATTTGCAGGATGGTTTTTTACGACCCTGCAGAATGTTTGATGGGGTTATTGATCAATACTAATGTAGAATGATCACAGAGAGTGAGATTTCTGGTCATTTTCTGTTTCCGAATAACGAGTCCCACCAGGATCTTGTGGAGTTTTGTTGTGATAATTGAGGCTCAAAATTACTGAATTTGCAGAAGCATTTCCAGAAAATTATGATGCAGTTAGGGTTGGGCATTTATATGTAATTTCAGAATAAATTGAGGTAATGATTAAAATTGTACGACAGTGGGGAGAAATTGTGCTCACATCAAGATTGGTTTACTAATTGTGAGTCGGTCTGTAAAAATCAGATGTAAAATGTGTGTATCGAGTTGCATTTTGGGAAATAGAGAATTCACACATGCTAGAGAGTAAAGTCAGGATATCTCTGTTTCTGCTACATGGCCTTTATGGTTTGATTTAGTTTGACGTGGACTTGTAAAAGTGTTTTTTTTGTTTGTTTTTTTTGCAAGGATTGGACTAAAATGCAAGCAGCCAAAAAAAGAGCAAAATGTGTGTAAATTCTTGCAATTGTATCATTGAAAAAAAAGTGGATCTTATCACCAGTGTATCAACATTTCAGTTACAAAGACCAAAATAAGCTAAAAATAAAAATTTGCAGAAGAGTTTTTGTGAGACCCGCACACATTTATTTCAACATTTGATGGTGAATCTGAACACAAAGGTCCACTTACTAGCATCAGAGCTTTCAACCGAATCTCATGGTCTTCATTCAGTGAATAAAGTTGGCTCAGGCACGTGATATTTGATGTGATGTGTTACGTGATTTCAGACTTGAGATACCGTTGAAACCTCCGATGCTAGTAGGTGGACCTTTGTACTTAGATTATCTCCATTAAACATTGTTTCTGAAGGTCAAGAATGAACATCCATCGTCATTTATTTCAATGTTTTGTCCCAGATGTCAGTTGGGTCCCCATTTGCTTATATAAACACGAAACACACATGTTCCATACATAAATGTTTGATAGATAATTCAATCAGAGGGCCACAAATAATCAGGTCAATTGATGCATGATGCACCTTGCGCAAAACAAAAAAGCTGTACAAGTAATTGGATTAATATGGCATTTTTCTTTTAAAAAAAAATAAACATATATATATATATATATATATATATATATATATATATATGTGTGTGTATGTATGTATATATGTATATGTACAGTACTGTGCAAATGTTTTAGGCACCCTAGATGTTTAGATTCTTATCCATTATGCAGTACCATCAGGGAGGTGTCTGATCGGTCCCACATTTATTCATGACATGACAATGACCCCAAGCATACAGCTAGAGTTGTAAAGAACTCTTTTCAGCAACAAGAAGAATGATGAGTCCTACAACAGATGGTATGATATGGCCCTGATCTGAACATCATGGAGTCAATCTGGGATTACATGAGGAAGCACCTGAGATGGACTAAATAATGAATCCACAGAAGAACATTCTTTCTCCAGGATGGTTACAACAACCTTCCTGCAAGTTACCATGAAAAACTGTGTTAAAGTGAACCGAGGAGAACTGCTGCTGTTTTAAAGGCAAAGCTGCTCACAGCAAATATTGATTTCATTTAGGTTCCTGCTGTTTGCTCAACTTTGTAATTGATAAATTAAAACAATTTATAGCAATATTTTTGTAAGCATTCTCACTTTTAGTGCCTAAAACTTTTGCACAGTACTGTATATCACACATTCAAACACTTGCAAACAACTAGTAAATATGAAGAAAATCAATATAGTATCTCATCATATATAAAAAGATCGATCACTTCAGCAAACATCCAGAACAGCACCAAACTGTACAAAAGTCAAAAAACACTTCCTCCACTAGACTCAGCAGAAAGTTTTGAGACTCTCAGAGTCTCATGATTGATTGGATCTTGCAAACATTATAATCAGTAACATTTGTTTCTTCTGACCCATAATTGCAGCACCACCCTTTGAGCCAATTAGCATAACTTTAACAAATGCCAGAGTGAGAGGCATTATTTTCCAAAGATTAATGAAACTCTTATCAGTGGTTTCTTAGAAGCCAGATTTAGATTTTATCATAGGAGAGAACATTTTTTATGTATGCATACACCCCAACACTGATGGTGAGTCAGCGCAGCAGTTTGCATGCGTCATATTACCCCAGTTCCCTCATGCAAGGATGTAAATGGTAAATAGACTGCATTAACATAGTGCCTTTCTAGTCTTCTGACCACTCAAAGAGTTTTACACTGCATGTCAACATTCACCCTTTCACACACACATTCATACACCGATGGCAGAGGCTGCCATTCAAGTTTCCAAGGAGATCTATTTTATATATATATATATATATATATATATTCAATACTCATTCACCACACGCTCACACACCAGTGGCACAGCCTTCGGAAGCAATTTGGGTTCAGTATCTTACTCAAGGACACTTCCACATGTGGACTGGAGGGATCGAACCACTAACCTTCTGATTAGTGGACAACCTGCTGTACCACCTGAGCCACAGCTGCCCCTGTGATCTCAGACTTTTGGACCCTATTATAAACACACACACACACACACACACACATATATCCTGTATATCCTTTTGTCACATGTCTGTAGTGACCCAGTTTTTCTCCTAAGACAATGAACAGAGGCAGAAATGGATAAAAGACATAAAATGATAACTGTAAATTACTTCCACACTTCTTCCCATAGTGCATCCCGGTGCTACAGTAGCTCTTCTGTGGGATTGGACCAGACGGGCTAACCTTTGCTCCCCACCGGTTCACTGGTAGTTTTTCCTTGGAACGCTCTTGCTAGTGACTGACCACTGCATACTGGGAACACCCCATAAGACCTGCCATTTTGGAGATGGTCCGACCCCGTCATCAAGCCATCACAATATGGCTCTTGTCAAAGTCGCTCACATCCTTATGCTTGCCCGTTTTTCCTGCTTTCAACACATCAACTTCGAGAAGCTGACTGTTCACTCGCTGCCTAATATATCCAACCCCTTGACAATTTATTCACTCAATTATTCACTTCACCTGTCAGCGGTTTTAAAGTTGTGGCTGATCAGTATGTACAGGACTCACCAAGGGGGACAGCATAAACCCCACACACACACACACACACACACACACATCCCCATCTTATCCCATCCTTACCGATCCATCAGTAAACAGAAAACAATGAAATGACAGGTTCCTGGAGTGATCACGTTTCAGCACCCACTCCACATATCCCCACTCCCCCTGAACAAACATCACAACTGTGAGTTTCTGTCACTTCACTCGCAGTACTGTACAGAGCTTTCCAGGAAGCTAGTGAGACCTGCACACTGTTTTTATCCATTTTCTATATATAAATTTCCATATATATTGAAAGGGGATAAATGATCTTATAAAGAATAGAGGTATCTCAACAGTGGTTTAAGGTTGGTGGTCCTTCTGTCCATATGTTGCTTTGGACAAATATTCTGACAAATTAATGTGATCTAAAGTAAAAATAGAAAAACATAAACAGAAAATTAATGAAAGAAAAAAACAGAAATGTTTATTGTTTATTATTTATTCAGGTGGATTTCTGCCTGGGTTCAACCAATAGGGAAGTTTTACGGCCAATCCCCTTTTTTACTTCAAAGCCTAATTTTCAAGATGCGAAAGGTGGAAATAAAACTGCATTTAGACCGCTGGACACCAACCTTGCAAAATAAATAAAAACATTTGTTTTGTTCGGCAGACACAGCGTGAGCGACGGCGAGGGAGAGAGGAGCACTGATGTGTTTGGTTTGAGTCAAGGCCAGCCGGATCTGATGGCAGCATGAAGGCTCTGCTGCACAAACAAATTACCATTCTGCTTCTCTCACTGACAGAAGAAGAAGAAGAGCGATCTCTTGCTTCTCTTTTCTCCTTTTACCTTGCAGATTGTGATTAATTTTGATTACTTTGATAGAGACTTGTACGCTTTGACCCCCTCGATATGATTTTCTAAAATCAGACAGTCTGAGTATGGAAAAAAAAAACAGCCCTCAGTTAAATTTCTGACAGCTCAAAGACACACAACCTTTGACAAGTTGACACTCGTATCAAGGGGTCACAACCCCGAAAAGACGAACCAATTTCTCAGATGTTTTGTCTCTCCGATGGTCCAAAACCTAAAGATTCAACTGGCAGTGACACAGAGCAGAGAAAAGCAGGATTTTTGTTAAGCGTGTGTCCAGAATTGGCCACAGAAACACCACATACACAATAACAAAGGCGGTCACTGGTGCATCGTATTATGTTGAATGCGTTTTTTGCAAATTTGAGATGTATGATCTTGTTTCCAAGAGGGTCAGAATATTACATGCACATTTACAGGTCTATATTTATTTATTCTGGGGCTCTACTGGAATATCTTTGCATTATTTACAGTTCAAAAAAACTCCTTATTTATCTTATACTGGCCCTTTATGCAGCCCCTCAGTTCAGCCTCTGTCTGAAACAGGAAGTTTTAGCTCCTGTCCCTTTAAGGCCCCGCCTCCTGATGAGCCCACTCTGTTCACCAGTAGCTGCCAACACAACGGTAATAGTCAAATTTCACTTCTCTTTCTCATTCTTTACGTGAAATGGATACTTCTCAAGTACATCTGTGCATGTTCGAGCCTGAATCTGACTTGAAATATGCAGTGAGATATGTGTCATCTCATGATCACAGTCCCAGAGTAGACCAGGATTTTTTTAGGTCACATAGGTTGTGTTAAAAGGTGAGAAATATGGTTATCTATTCATATTCTAAGTTAATATTTTTCTCAAACACTGATAAATTCAAGATAAGTTTTCCTCCATGTCCCAAACCAGCAGATTTAAACATCGCTGAGGGCTTATTTTTGAAAAGGTGATTTTTACATCCTTAAAAGAACTGAAAGCTTCTTGTCCTCTTAGCAGCACAGACATAATGCATGCTAATATTTCATTTTTTAAATTTTTTTGTTGTCCAGCTTCTGTAGTTGTTTACAACGCTTGTTTTCATTTATGTTGCCATATCAAAGCATAGCAAATCTAGATTATTTACCAGCAGCATCTCCTAACTCATATTTCACGGGCCTCCCACTGCTTATCCAACCAAGTGAACTCTGCATCATTCACCCTCAGCATGTGGTGGATATGAAATGTAGAAACACATTCAGCGGCATTATTAATAACAGCTGTTCTGAAACGGAGGAACAAAATGCAAAATGGGAGGCAGATAACACACGAGGGGAAACAACTCCATCAACACAGTGACCTAATACATATATATATGGCAGTTTGATGGGGTTATTGATCAATACTAATGTGGAATGATTACAGAGAGTGAGATTTTCTGTTCATTTTCTGTTTCAGAAGTAGAATGAGTCCCACCAGGATCTTGTGGAGTTTTGTTGTGATAATTGAGGCACAAAATGACTGAATTTGCAGAGGCATTTTCAGAAAATTATGATGCAGTTAGGGTTAGGGTTAGGCTTTTATGTGTAATTTCAGAATACATTGAGGTAATGATTAAAATTGTACGACAGTGGGGAGAAATTGTGCTCACATCAAGATTCAGGCTGTAAAAATCAGTTGTGAAATGTCTTCTGTATCTTTGGCCGTAGCCAGGATTTTAGAAATACTGAGGTCATGAGTCCCAGCCCCTCCAGGGGGGTTTGGGGGTAGATGAAAACTGAATTAGAATCCAACACATGGTAAATTACAAATATGGCTAATTTTAGTTTACTCTTTTTCAGTTCAGTTTCTTATTCCATTGAAATTACCTTCACTGTCAAACAAAGTGCACAGAGGAGCACAACTGCAGTATCTTTCAGGTTTTGCTCTAAATTACCTAAAAAGTGTTCTATCACTCATTACTCAAGTTCATCCAAACAATAAGCCATAATCTAAAAGTTACACATTGCATAGCAATGAAAAAAATAGTATGTAAAATATAGTAGAACAAAGGGAGAAGCTTTATCTTAATAAAGATATATGACTGTTACGTCCATGACCCCTGAATCCAACCACAACATAAAAATAGAAACGTGCCTGTCCGGAACGGACGAGTGTGAAGTCGAGTCAGAGCCCAGAAGCCCCGCCCCGCTGTGATGTGGCGGTGTTTATATCAAACAGTCCCTGCTGCACTCAAACACAGAGGTGAGTGGCTGGCTGTTCACTTGTTTATTCAAAGTTCATTAATATTAAATGTGTCGTGTGTCCAAATTGCATCAAAAGAGTGTCTGTCACCACAGTGAATCATCTGTTGAGTGTTTGATGGTTGTTTATTTGTGCTTTAGAACGTAACTGCTGTGAAACAGTCAGATAATAACGTTTTATTTCTGTCATTCATCAGCTTTCCAGTCTGTCTCTCTGTCGCTTGTTTGTGCTATCAGCTCGCTCGCTCGCTCTCTCTCTCTTTTTCTCGTCTTTTTTAAAATGAGTCAGGAAACCCACAGCAAAGCCTAACTTTTAACGTTATCAAACGAAGAGAGATGTTGTCCCCTCATCTCTCTCATGGCAGCGTTGTACAGCTCTGATCATGACATGTAGTCGCAAAGCTCAGAAGCCCCGCCCCACCATTGCAAAGCAGAGCTCGATCGCTTGTTTAATCAGAGTTTAAGTTTATTAATATTAATTGTGCCGCGTGTCCAAATTGTACCAAATTCGGCACGGCACCCCCTTTGTTTCCCAGCCATACACCTGCCAAGTGTGGAGTCGATCGGATGGACGGTTCAAGACATACGCAAAGGACATACACACAGACATACAGAGATTCCTTCCTTTAGTAGATAGATGAATCTCTAGAGACCAACACACCAACACTTATCCAAAACACAAACAACTCTCAGTTTATACTTCTGCAATATAGGCTATATACATAAGTCAATATCATAGAATAGTCTATACTGTAAAAGCGTGCCCATCATTAGTGTAAGTTGTTTCCGAAGGTCAAGAATGAACATCCATGGTCATTTATTTCAACATTTTGTCCTAGATGACCTCAGTTGGGTATATAAACACGAAAAACACGTACTGTACGTAAATGTTTGATAGATAATTCAATCAGAAGGCCACAAAATAACAGGTCAATTGACGCATGATGCACCTTGCAGAAATCAAAAAAAGCTATCCAGGTAATTGGGTTAATATGGCATCTTTTCTTGAACGCTTACAAACAACCAGTAAATATGAATTATTTATGAAAACACATAATAAATCAATGTACTCTCACATATTACAGCATCTGTATACAAAAAAAGTATTTATTACACTCGGGACTCAAAGTGTCTTTGATTTTTTTTACTTCTTGTTTACAATTGCTTGAACTGATATCATCTTGCCATACTTTGATAAGACGTCTGGCATTAAACTGTGTGATGTCTCTCTGGATCGCTTCATTCTTTCTTAGAGAAGACCAAGGCCAGGCTGTGTGTGTGATCACTGATTAATACTAATGTTTCAATAACTGTAAAGACCCAGCACCATGTGTTTCTTAATCCTTTGGACTGAAAAGCAAACTATGTTTCACTGTGAAAGCCAGGCTTAGTAGGTACAGTTAGGGACTCAGAAAGAAGACATGTGAAACCACAGCAAAAGCATTTCAGGTGAGCGATACTACATCAACAGCTGTCTTCCCTGGTGTCTCACAAGCTCTCTGCTCTGGTCCTCTGGACACACTGTAATAAAAGAATATGTTTTAAGTTTCAAACAGGTGTCTTAGTGAGATGGTAAATTCAGTGTGAATGTGTTTACTGAACTTGAGGAGTCAGTGCAGCAGTCTATATCCTCCATGTTACCCCAGTTCCCTCTTCTTCTTCTTCTTTTTGTTTAGATGCTCTGTACCGTTCGCCTACAGTACCGGCGGCATGTCAGTCCCGATATAATATGAGATGACAGCCACAACCCCAGTATATACAGGACTCACCGAGGGGGACAGCACAAACCCTACACACACGTCCCCATCTTATCCCATCGTTTCCAATCCATCAGTAAACAGAAAACAATGAAATGACAGGTCCTGGAGTGATCACGGTTCAGCACCGACTCCAAATAACCCCGCTTCCCCCCAAACAAACATCACGACTGTGAGTTTCTGTCACCTCACTCCTTGGCCCGCGGCACTGTACAGAGCTTTCCAGGAAACTAGTGAGATCTGCATACTGTTTTTCTCCTTTTCCATATATAAATTTCCATATATATTGAAGGGGGATAAATGATCTCATAAAGAAAAGAGGTTCATGTTCAAAAAGTAAAATGCATATCTCATTGTATAACAGTTGTTTGGTGTCTCAACAGTGGTTTAGGGTTGGTGGTTCAATCCCTGGCTCCTTCTGTCCATATGTTGTTGTTCTTGAGCAAGACACTGAACCCTAAATCGCTCCCAGTGCATTTGTATGGAAAAAATGTAAGTGGCTTTAGACAAATATTCTGACAAATGAATGTAATGTAAAGTAAAAATGTACCAATAGGGAAGTTTTAAGGCCGATCCCCTTTTTGCTTTAAAGCCTTGGAACATTTAAAAGTAATTCTTGTCAGGGTGGAAATGTTTTCTCTCAGCTTCACACTTCTCGTTTCTCCCTTTCACCAATCTTGTAAAATAAATAAAAACATATTCGTGCAATATGTACTTTGATGGGTATGTAATCAAACAAATGGCTTCATATCTGTGATACTAGAGGATGACGCTGAGTAGACGCTGACTCAGTATGACTCAACGCTGATTCAAACACAGAATGTAATTGTGGCCTTGATCCCAGCATTCACTCATGCATTTGGTCAAGTTAGAGGAATGAAATTAATGTTACTAAAAGGAAAAAAAAAGGAAAACATTTCAAGGGATGTGTCCAATCTTTTCACATCAAGATGATAAACCCTTCAGTTTGGCAATCACACCATAGCCAACAACAGCCAAAACTGTCAACAAACTCAACAGTTCCAGTTAAAGGGGACATAACATGCTTTATCTAATTTTCTGTCATTTCTATGCTCTTATAATGTTGGAAATCTATTTTAAAAATAGTCAAAGCTCCAAAATTTGAGGTGAACTAATGTAAAAATGCCACCTTCAAGCCAAACGCCAAGGCTGCAGCCTGGTCTGATGCTTTGTTTGAAATTAAATTATTGGCACATGCCCATAAATGGACGCCCGTTCCATAGCCTTTGTTGCTAAGATTGTTCCATGGGTTGTTCGCGTTGTCCACTTGCATATTACGGATCAGATTTGATTTTGACTCGAACATGTATGGAAATATATATGAGAAGTTTATATTTCGACTAAAGAATGGGATAAAGAAGTAAAATATGACTGCTATTGTTTGTTTACGTAGCCTCAAGAGCCGGTGGAAGTTTGCCAAGAAGCTGATTCCAAGAGCTAACCAATCAGAACAGAGTGGTCTCATTAGGAGGCGGGGCCTTAAAGAGACAGGAGCTAAAACAGCCTGTTTCAGACAGAGGCTGAACTGAGGTTTTGGATAAAGGGCCAGTATGAGATATATAAAGAGTTTTGAACTGTAAACCATGTAAAGATATTCCAGTAGAGCACTGGAATAAAAAATATAGACCTGGAAGTGTGCATGTTACGTCCCCTTAAAGGAAAAACATAATACTATTCATGACAATGCTCCCTTGCATAAACCCTGGTCCATAAAGAAATGGTTTTCCCAGTGTGGAAGAATTTTGCTAGCCTGCACAGACTCATGGCCTCAACACCATCCAACAACTTTGGATTGAACTGAAAATGGTAACTGTGAGCCAGGCCTTATCACCCAACATCAATAGCCAGCCTCACAAATGCTCTTGTGGCTGATTTGTGGGAGCAAATCCTTCCAAAATCTGGTGGAACACCTTAAACCAGAAGAGTAGAGACTCTTACAGCAGCAGATAAATACCCATGGTTTTGAAATTCGGTGCTCAGGAATGATATGGGTTTAATGTTAGTTTGTCCACATACTTTTGGCCCATATGGTGTATGTTGAAAGTCTGTCAAGTGAATCTTTGGCTTTGGCTTTAAAAGGACCAAAATAAACCCAAAAACTCAATTACACTGGTAGTGCCTCTATACTTTAGCTCACCTACTCTCAGACACACATTCACAGACTGTTCTTCTGCTGTTCTCTTTTACTCTCAACTCCCTGTGCTACCAGTCAAATAATTCCACTCTCATTATACAGGACCAACAGTTTTTAAGGAGCAAACCTTGATGAAATTATTATTACGACTCATAATTGGATGAGGAATGAATGGTTCTTGGAAATGCGATGGCCAAAAAAGCATCCCTCGCCGCTTTCTCTCCTCTATGTCCCTCGCTCAGTCTCCTTACCTTGATCTCCTTCCCATCAACCCCCCCATCTCTCTCTTTCTCTCTCTCTCTCTCACCCACACACTGATGCTCTCCCTCCCACTTCCTCCTCCGAGCATTAGATGAGTGCGGTGGTCTAATTGCTTTCTTCAGGGAGAGAATTAGCATGAGCTGTCCTGAGTGCTCCAGTCTAATGCATAAAGAACAGACAGGAAGGGCCCAAAGTGGGGGGCCGGGGAATCGCGGACACTTCCTCCATTAGCCAATCAGTCACACTTTAAGGGCTGGGGGTGGGTGACCAGGGTCCCAAACTGGTCATACTTTAATAGGTGAACAACCGAAATCTGCATGTTCTTACACTCACCAAATTTTGCACGTCAGTGGTCATGTTTAGTGGATGACTTGAAGCACCAAAATCTGCATGCTGGTGATCATGTTTAATAGGCGGCTTAACAAAATCTACATATTGATTATCACAGTTAATGGGCGATTTGCGCAAATCTGCATTTGGTGCTATGTTCAACTTCATGTTCATGTGACTGCACAAATCCAAAGAATTAACCCAAAAAATAGGTTATACGCCTTGTATGACGAGTTTTTGTGTTGATGGTTCATATTCATGTGTGTTCGTGGTGTAACGGATCGTAGTTGATCCGTGATCCGTACAGATCGCCCCCCACGGTTCAGCACGCATATGAACTGCAGATTAATTGCAAAATTTAATGTCTCTTTTAAGACAAAGTAAACAAACTGCTGTAAGTACAAGTCATGGACAGACAGCGTGTCACTAACAGGGATTTTGAAGAGCAACGATCAAACCGGCATCTATCAGGTCCGAAGTGACATTCGCAGGTATGTTTACCTGATGTTCAATGTGCTGCAGCTGAGCAGCTAATTAGCATATAGCTGCTAACTGACGTTAGCGGTGAATGTTAGTTTTGTGGCTCGTTCAACAACCTGCAGGACAAGACGTGTGTTCATGTTTCTAAGTTATCATCAAGTTTTGATGATGTGGACACAGGCTATTGTTTCATTCACTACTGTGTTTAAAAGAGGAAGATATCATGCTTCATATTGCAATAATTGAGCATTGAATATTTTATATATTTTATTTTATTTAAACATTGGACATCTTGAATGTTGTTTTCATTTAAGACCATGGGCAAAAGATCCTTGCTGTAAATGTGTTACAGAATAAATGGAAAACAAAGTTTTATTTGTCTTGTCTATTTGTCTATTTGTTATTTGTCTAATGTTTGTAAGTGACATGAATCTGGCTCTATATGTGCTGACTATTTTATTTATTTAGATTTAACTGAACTGTGAGCCGCATGCATATGAGAATAACAGTGACCTCATCGGTGCGACAATCAAATCATAAACATGGATGACATGGCTGTGCTAGCATATACTTATGTGCAGGATTATTTGTTGTGGAGGTTGATGATGTCACTGTTATTGCTCTCCTCCATGTTTATTTTTACTGGGCTGTTAAGTGCCGATGATGACGAACGATGACGACAGACAGTTTGCGTAGAGAAGTGAGACTTGAAAAAGCCACATGAATGTTCTGACAGCGGCTCCATAGCTGGAGATCGGATATGAATCATATCTAGGAACACATCTGAAATGTGAAATGTAAAAATCAGATTTAGTTTGTTCATATTTTTGTGAATAAACCAGATCTGAGTCACTTGGAGGTGAAAAAAAAAATTGGATTTGTGTGATCCTGCTTTTTCTGTTACTGCTCCCCAGCTTTGATCCACAGCCCTGATCTTAAATCAGTGCACAGTTTATAAAAAGTATCTTAAAACTTGTTTCTGTTGGCTTTTTCAGAGTCTTATAACTTTATGTTTTGATGTGCACGCTTTGGGAGCATGGTCTTGTCTATCTCTCTTTTTTCTTTCCTCTTTACAAACACTTGTTAACTGTTTTAAGAAGTGTTGTGTATATATATAAAGTTGACTTACTTCATATCTTACACTTTCTTTCACTGTACTAGGATTGCTTGGTTAAGTTAAGGAAAGGATCTGCTTTTATGGTTCAAAGAAACTGGCATTAACTATTGGCAGCAGACAGGATATGAACATTGCTTTGAAGTTTTAGTCGTATGCTTTGTATTACAGTGGTATAAATCAGCACAACAACAAAGAATTTTCTTGGTGGGTCATTTGTCTGATTAAGTATGAAACAAAAGTAAAATAAAGTTTGACTTAATTGTCTTGAAATATTTGTTTTCTCTCTCCTGATCATCATTTGATAACATCAATGTCATGACAAAGCCACATATGTTTGTTTCCAGATCATAATCTGCTGATGCGGGGGTCTTATTGTGTGTTGCATTCTTTACTTGTTGAAAAAGCAGAACTTTATTCACTTCTAAATCATTTCAGTCCTCAACAGCAGCTTAAGGCATCTTTGTTTTGTTTCTCATCATTAGGATTCATTTCTATCATCAGCCAGCGTGTATCATAACCTTTAAAATCAGGCCAAATTTGAGTTTGACCTGAGTATACTACTGGGACTGAGGCTACTGCTCTGTTGCAGGTTATTTGTTTTGGACCACTAACTACTGCAATATCACATGAGTGACATTTTAAAAAAGCTTGATTAGATCTTATTAAGGCATTTTTAAAACTGAGCCGAAGTCTAGCGGTGTTATGTATGACCTTACTCTGACTAAGCTAATCAGATAATGAGTGATTATTTCTTTAGTTTGTGTGTTGTCTTAAAAGTCCAGTTTAAGTGTGCATACAAACTTATAATGCCAAAGCTGAAATATAATTTAATATATAAGCACATAAACTTAAATTAATTCCCTCCAGTGCTACAAACTCATATGTGTCAGTTGCTGTTAAGTGGCCTCATATTGCCCTGAAATTCCCAGATTAGATTTAGTGTCCCAGTCTGCTGCTGTGTGTGTGAATGTATGTGTGTATTTTGGTGACATACAGGCTGACAGCTGTGGGTGAACAGTAGCAAGGACACTGGTAGTCCAAAGAGTATATAGAGCTGTTTGTTTTTAATAACATGCCAGAACAGAGGGATGTACCGAGGGGAAAGAGGGATGAAGGGAGGATAAATAACCTCAGTATACAGAACATCCCGTCTCCGTCATGCTGGACCCTGAACTTCACAACTGGACCAACCAATATACTGACTCATGACACCAGTCTTTGCCATTGAAATCATATTTGGATAGAAAGTCCTCCAGAGGATATCCTGGAGTGGCACTTGGCCTTAGACCTTTGTCTCACTCCATGGATTCTCTGGCTGGCATCTGTCCTGTTAATTTCCACTGCAAAATGTTGAGTAAATGTCCAAGTCAGATAAAAGTGTAAGACGCCCCGCAGACACTAAGAGAGTCACAGTGATGAATTTTGAGTGATCACAATGTAAAACTGGCCGGGATACAGGATCCTTTCTCAGTTATTGGTTGCCAGTTAGAGTTTGAGACAACTTTGCCAACATTTGGATGTACCAAATCAACTTTTTCTTTCCTGATAGAGATTCCAATACCTCAGATCAGAGTATCTACCGCGTACCAATCCCATACCAGTTCTCTCTTTCTTTCAAAATGTATAATCTGTACGAGGGGGAGCCAAAACTTCTTGGAATTGTTAAAAAAAACATTATCATTATCAATCTTTCAGTGGTACCTTTCTTATCCCCTTTAAAGTACTCATGTTGGAGATCTGATATACTTGTCTTAGCACTTCTCCCATTCCTGGAAACATTTCCTGTCACTGTGTCCGCAGCCTCTTGCGACTCTTCCTAGATTTCTTCCACAGTGGTGAATCTTCTCCCTTTCAGTCCCGGTTTTAGTCCAAAATAACTTATATACATAAGAGTAAAAACTCAAAGATAGACTTCTAAACACTTAATCCTTTGAAATAATCAAGTCTGTCCAGATACACTCTTTATTTGTTATTTAATGACATGGGTTGTGTTTTGCACATTACTCTTTGCTAATCAAAAAGAGGAAGAAGACGATACTGTAGATATAAAACCGGTTATGTTACCAACTCGGAACCAAACATTAGTTGGCTTTCCTCAAAAGTTAGAAGAATACTACAAGATGTATTCTTCAATTGATACACTGAGTTTATAAGTGGTTCTCCTGAGTGACATGAGCAGCCAGTATAGCAGAAAAACATAATAATAATGCTTTACTTTGGCTGGTAATTTCTGTATGTGCAAATATGCCTGTCTTATCAGCCTCAATGGTGAAATGAATGAACAGTACGTGCACTCGAGTGAAAACTTAACATAGTGCTTCCTGAAGAGTGGTGACTCATCATTTTGTCTGCAGAAAGCTGTGCTCACCAATGTTTATCTTAAGATGTAAGTCAGCACAGACTGTCAAGGTGTGTGTGCAGTACACTGACATCAGGTAACATGATTACTGACAGCTGAGGTTCTTGAATATTGAAGGTTTAGCTGCCAAAAAGATAAAATGCCTTCTGCATCCTCAAAGAGACAAAATATGTCCATGGATAAAGCTTAAGGGGGAGAACATACTTCTATTTTGCAGCTACTGAGTGTTCACACTTGTTTTATGCTTGCAATCTTGTGTATGTGTGCATATTTGTGCACCTGAGGCTCTGTGATGTTTGGTTGTTGTCGAGGAGAGCCTCGGTCTAATTGAGCAGACATCAGACTTTGATTAATATTGTTGATGAGTGCTGCCAGCAGGGGTGAAGACACAGAGAGGAAGAACTGTCAGACAAACACCCAGGTAACATCCTTCATTCCCCCCCGCCTCCTCGCCGGCTCTCTCACTCCCTGTACTCACAGGAAAGGATTCAGTGCCCCACTGGTTCACTGTTGATTACACCATTGTCTGCTTAGGCTGCAGTGTCTGCTCCAAGTCTGCTGCTGCTGCTAAATATAAAATTTACCTTGAGAGAGATCTGAGTAAAGACAACGAATTTTTGCAGCTTCTCTCAAGTATAAATTTGGCGGTGGGAACATGCCAAGCAAGCAGTTGACGGACAGTGACATGAATAAAAATGGAGGCAACATTAGGATTTTGTAGAGTAGATGAAGAGACATCCTCATTTTCTGAGTACAGTCCAAGGGTTTGGTTTATTGTCCCAGCTGGCACTGTCTCAGGAAACGTCCCTAGATGTTCTCATCTCCAGAAGACTATTACCAAGGAGATGATTGATTATATTTACCCCGCCGTGTATGAACATTACCTTTGTCCTTACAAGATAAGCATGTCAGGATAATGTTTGAACACGATTTAATAAACTAATGTAATGACTGAAAAGTTGGTGACTTTAGCATGAGATCTGGCCCGGACTAATCATTACACCATTATTCATTCAGTCTAAGAGTTAATTGGAAGGCAGGAACACACACTCTGTCCAATTTCCAGCCCCATCACAGAGCTGACAAACACATTACAATTACACCGAGGCTATTCAAAGTCCTCAATTCACCTGATTGCATGTTTTTTTGAACAGTGGCCATATGAAACAACCATTTAGACAGAATGCTTTTTGCTCTAATTATCAAAATAAAGTCAAAATCATAATGAATGTGTGACGTGCGCCCATTGGAAAAATGCCTTTTATTACATGTAAAAGATGGTTTAAAATCCTAAATTTTGACTACTTTCTGTTTTTTCTGATACTCTTCTGTGCATACTTATCCGCTGAAGTCAAACATTTTCCCCCTGGGAAGATTTATCACTCTGTCTCCAACCGTTTGTGATTTACGAGCACTCTTCTACCACTTTTCTAAACTGCATAAACACATTTTAATTATCTATACAAAACAAAATCCTTGAGATGCATCACCTCATTTTCAAGAGGGTTCTGAGATTAAATTATGTTTTACAAATTCTGTAAAACTGTATTTTCCATTTACGAAAACACTAGAACAGATGATGGTAGACCCTGTGATGTCAAGTAGTTTCAAACTTTGGACATGATGGAGTCCTTCCTGGATTTAGTTTATCTAGCATGTCAACCCCGCTGTCTGCAGCAGAAATACAGGAATTCACAGTATATTAGATCATTTTTTAATGGTGTTAAAGAACATTTTTGTAGCAGTCCATTAGATATATTTAAATCTGACAGACATTGAAGCTAACCACTAAGCCAATCTGCTGTCTTGTCCATTATTATCGGCCATCTTGCATTTTACGAGTCACATACTGTAACATCACACTGGATGTGACGGCGCTTGAAGTGACAGAATGTGGGAGTTCATTGAAAAACAGTGACAATTATTCTCTTATTAGTTCTTCTGTCATTACAAAGAGATTAGAAGCATGGTTGAAATCACTAAATCACACTTTTTAAAAAATGACATTACCAAATATCTTCTAGTTATATGAAGAATGTCTTGACAGGGTTTTTGATTGAAGCTTCACAAGAAATAATAAATAAATATCTCATCACCTTGTTGTTGAAGCTCTGAAATCATGCCAAACTTGTTAATTGAAAAATTGGAATTCCTGAATAAAAGTTCTGAGCTGGAAAAATGCAGCCATGTTACAGAGATTTGATGTGATTGTAGGGATTGTAGGATCTCAGTGAAGGTTATATAAGAATTATTGGTACTGGAAATTTATTAGGGGAGGGGGGGGCTGATTAGCAGCCACACATTTTTCCGTTCTCTATTTCTCTGTTTAGCGTCGTCAGGTTAGGCTAACTCATTGTTGCTAACTTCGGAGCTAACCCCCACTTTTCCAGCAGTTAGGGAAACAACAGACATGACTTTTCATGGTCTTGTACTGTCTGTACTGTACATTTACTGCCAGATTAACAACTTATTGCTAACCTTTTCTTCTGCTCTGCTCGCATTCACCGTCACTTTTCTGATGCTCGCTCTCTCGCTTGACCACTCTCTCGCTCATGCTGTGCCCTATTCCTTAAAAGGAGCTACACTACCTGGACTTTCCCTGGCAACCAAATGTAATGATTTGCAAATGAATGGGTATTTGGCGATATTTTATGCAATTAAGAAAAATATTTTTTCACCTGACAAGGGTTCTCATTGGCCTGGCGGGGGTTCTCGTTGGCCTGGTGGCCTGCCAGGCCTGTACTATTATAGGGGAAACACTGTCTAGTAATATTATAAATGATTGGTTGGGATTTGTTTAAATGGGACATATTATGCTTTTCCTTATTTTCAGTCATATATGTAATGTTACGATGTTGGATGTTTATATTAAAAGTGGCCAAATTGTCAGATAATGAGGTAAATGTATGTAGAAGTAATCCCTGTGAGTAAAAAGCTCCAGCTTTAGGCTGCTCTGAACGTTAGGTTTCCAACGTTTTTTTCTACTTTCAGCCCGAGCTGACGTCAGCTTGTGATGGATTTCCTAATATGGTCATCTGATCCACACACAGCGAACAAGTTCACTGCTCCTCTCCGCTAACATTATGGCATTTTTCCATTGTTTTGGGGGTAGTCACGCTTAAAGACACAGGAGCTAAGACTGCCTGTTAACAGACAGAGGCTGAACCGAGGGGCTGCATAAAGGGTCAGTATAAGATAAATAAGCAGTTTTTTGAACTGTAAATCATGCAAAGTGGTTTAGTCCCAGAATAAGAATATAGAACTGTAAACGAGTATAATAGGCTCCCTTTAAGGAAGTTTTCTTTTCAAATATAGGCTTCTTCTACTTTGACATTCTGAACTCTTTAATCTTTAGCCTTCTTTCATTAAATGGCTCAAAACTATTTGCTTGAGAGGACTCAGTTTATCTGAACAAACTTTTTTGTTTGCTTGCTCATTACAGTAATATAGCGTCAGTACAAATTAACACTAATCTGTACTTGGTATGTTAACAAATGTATAAATATACCAGATGTGTTTACAACAAGGCAGAGCTGGTTATCTTACAATTTGTACCTAACTGTCACCAGACAAACAAAAAACTAATGTGATCTGATGTGTCAGAATTGAAATGATTAGTGTGATGAGAAAGGTGATAATTGCAATATTTTTTTTTAAAAAAGTTGCGAAGTAGGAGAAGAAGTGTTTTAACTTTTGATTGTTTTAATCAGGTTTCTAGAAAGTGAAAACTTTCCTTTCAGCTTGGCATTAGCAGTGCTGCCAACAAAATGTTAAACTGAACTCAATTTCTTATCAAAATGCTCCTCGGCAATCATGTTACGTTGAGTTCGTTCTTACGTTTTTATGTGCACAGGCAGGTTTTTGACTTTTTACCAAAGAACAAGATATTTTCAGATATTTCCACAGCTCAGTCCACCAGGAAAGCTTAATTCATGTTCATCCAAGTCTTGGAGGTGCTCCCATGTCAGGCACTGAACGTGGTCTATGAGAGAACGAATAGGACTTCAGCTTCTAGTGTCTTCAGTGTTGCATCAGTCTGTAATATCATTCAATCCGAGTTCCATTTGGATATTTATGTTTACTGGCATGGTACACATTTAATTATAACTGGCAATCGGGTGTTTTAAACACATTATCATATCCATATTAACAGTTATTATAGTTTCATTTAATGTTGGTCATTGCCATTCTCGGAGTCATGCTGCTATAATAACATTATTAATTGTAATTCCTTTTAATATGACACAGAGGGCCTCTCTTTAGAAACTGAATCCGGAGGGACTTCACTAAGCTCTCTGTGTGTGAGCATGTATGATGATTTATGCATGTATTTATGAATGTGTGTGTGTGTGTGTGTGTGTGTGTGTGTGTGTGTGGGTATGATCAGCTATCTTCATCAGCCTGTATGTGTGTGTGTGTGTGTGTGTGTGAGTGTGTGTGTGCACTTTACTAGTCTTATCATATAATTAAGTGGCATTTAATAGACTGTTCTTAAACTCAGTGATGTCTCCACAAACAGTAGAAGAGAGGCTTTACAGTATATAATCAGTTAAATTGTCAGTGGATATTAGCATTATCTGCTCTCCCCCTCAATGTGATTTCTTTATTATGTTTCAAATTTCATTAAATGGCAATATCTGAGCCAGAATAATTAAGCAAATATTGGCCCAGAGATCCTGGAACGCCGGCGTTTATGACACCCAATAAAAACATTATTAAAGGGGGTGATTCCTGTTGAAAGAAGGTAAACATCAAGCCGTGTCACGTCACTCTCGGATGGCGTACAAGCGAGTACGGAGGGATCGGGAGAAGAGGAGAGGACGGCGTCGATGGAGGGATGAGAGGAGAGAGGACAGATTATGTTTGACAGACAGATAAAAGGAGGGGAGAGCGGCCATGATGAGGACAGCTGAAGAGGCAATAAAGGTCACAGACGGACTAGGAGTGAAAACAGGGAACCGGGGCAATAATGACTGGATGATGACAGACCAAGGCGGATAAGTGTGATTAGAAGGAAGACGAGGGGGGACGGATGCCAGGTTGCGACGGAGAACAGAGCTGGAAAAAAAAAAAAAAATAAGCGAAGGAGAGAGGAAAGGAGGGGAAGGAGCGTAGGAGATGGAGATGTGAGAAGAGGAAAAAAAAAAAAAAAAGGGAGGACCCCAATGCATGCAAGATGAAGAGGATTAAGGGATTGCACACATCAAGGAGGGGGAAAAAAGATGTGTGGGGGAAGAAGAATGAGTGATTGAAGATGGGAGGAGGCAAAAGAGGGGAGGGGGAGGCGTCTAAGCAACAGAGGAAGCGACAGTGGTACAGGAAGAGGCCTGCTAAACCTAGATAGCAAACAGGGATGGCGAGAGAAAATGTAGAATGAAGTCTTGACGACTTGAGGATATCTCAGGTTTAATTCTCCCCATAGGCGCCTTAAAGATTGCCCCCGGAGGGACCAATCGCACCGACATTATGTGAGGAGATCCACATAGGTTTGAGCGCGTACGCCAGGCCGATGGATCATGCTTGACTAGCTCCCCTCTCTGACAGAACTATATGGAAGGATGGCAGCGACGTTCAAGCCAATTAGGAGGAGCTCTCAGCCAGTTTTTAGTGTGAGATAAAGCTGAGCACTGCCTCTGCAAGCAGATTGGGTGATGGATCGCAGACGACACACACACACACACACACACACACACACACACACACACACACACATCACACCCCGACGTAAAGTGAGAAGGCTATAGCGAGTCTCCATCTGGACTGTCCACGGCTATCTACTCTTCTCTTCCTCTCGCTTCGTCTTTTTTGCCTCCGTGCACACAGGGACGCTCTCTGCCTCCGTTCAAATTTGGCTCGGCGCTCGGGCTTCGCTCCCCGTTTAATAAAAAACCGGAGCTACGTGCGGATACGTAGAGAGAGAGGAACTGCAGGATTGGATGGATGAATGGTTGGATGGATGGGTAAGGTGGGCGGGCGCGCGTGCGAGACATCGTCGTGCTTTAATATGTGCTCTTCCTCTCATATCCTTGCTTGTTTTAATATGAATAGCTACTTGTGGAAGGGAATGAATTCATAGCTGCACGCAGAGCACTACCAGCATTATTGGCTGCAGCATTGAGTGGCAGCCTCCTTATGTACCAGAGCAGCTTTGCAGAGGATATAATAATAAACCCCTGTGAGAGATGGCAAATAAAAAAAACAACAGGGATAAAAGTACATCATATCATAACCCGGTTCCTTGGAAAATTACCCTTCCCACCCCCACCGTCTTTGAGCATTTTTTGCATTCTCCCTGATTATTCCGCACTCTCTTCATCGTCCTCGCCCTTCTCCTCTTGCTTATTTTATTACTCATTCAACCTAACAAGCACGCATTTTCATCATTTCAGCCCTCTGAAGATACCTCTCCATCCCGAGGGGGAGTTGGAACAGCACGGTGGTGCTTTCATCTGCCCTCCTTCCTCTCCCCCCCCCCCGCTCTTCCCAATTTGTTCCTCTCTACTCTCTCCTCCTCGACAGGTGTCATTCAGCATCGCTTGTCCCTCCGTCAGGGCTGCCAACTACAAATGGCAACATGAAGCAGCTGCTTCAACATTAATATAAAATTACATTATATTTTAAGTCATTTTCACATCCCAACATCCCCTCCTGGTTTGATGATGATGTTTTTTAAAGACTTTTGTTTCTGCTCCAGCTGTGCTCGCTGTGGTGAAAATCAGCAGAACACAAACACTAAGTGCAAGTTAAAAAATATATTCTGGCTTGTTCCTGTAAAACGACCCTTTTGATTATTTTCACTGACTCCTCTAGAGAGTTTGTCAAATCAAATATTTCAACCCTCCTCAGTCTGGCGGACAACAACTTCATAATTCTCCAGAAATAACATGACCGGTGTTGACCCTGTGTGCTTAAAACTGAGTCCAGGTTTGATTTCATCAGGTCTTTTGAAAGTAAGTTGATATTTCGTTACTTGTGTCTAATATTTTAGGATCATTTAAGCTTTCAGTGCCTTGCTCCCCTTGTTTTCAGATGACATTTGATGACATTTTAAACTGTCATAATATAAAGATGGAGAGATAAATCACAGCTTTGAGTTCAACTGCCACACTTTAGGTTCAGGACACAACAGAAAGTGACAGAACAAGCTATGATGCTAGCTGCAAGCTAGCTGCAAGCTAGCTGCAAGCTAGCTGCAAGCTAGCTCGCTTGTAAACATTGTTCTGTCCCAACTTAAAGCAAAGCACATTTAAGAATATGACAATATCTACTCCATAAACAGGAGTGAAATGTGCATGTTGTCATTTTCGACTCTCTTGACTACTACCCTCTCTTATCTTTTTGCCTTTTTACAATTGTTACTCGGTACTTTAATTGGAACTAGAGTTCAAAGTTTTACCGCCTTCAGTGTCACCACCTGCTGTGTTGCTGTGCATGTGACAATAAAGCTCTTGAATCTTGAATTTTTAGGGGTTTTTTTTGCCAATAAAAAATACCAGTAGTGACACTATAATTTTTTCTTTTCTTCTTAAAGAATATATGTATGAAGCAACATTAGCTAAAATAAAACTTTCTCCATTTTTGGCTAAACTTTGGCACAAGTGTAACGCAAATTTACATCACCATCACACACCGGGTAGCAGGAAAGCACCGGAAAGTTTGAAAAACAATACAAGTTTTGCAAAGACTTGATTTATATATTCCAGTTTAACACAAAAGAAGACACCGGCAGCTCTTCTCTTTTGGAGAAGATGACGGATAAGAACCAGATGATCAAGAAGGGTTTGGATGCATGGAACATTGTCTAGCAAAAGGAAATGAAGAATTAGCTTTATTCGTCCATCACGAGTCACTTCTCATTGGTTGTACGATGCCTTAATTTACTTTTCCTCCAGTGTTTGTTTACATTCTGTTTAAACTAATTGAATTTGCTGCTCTTAGACTATGGACGTCTTTTTTTTCTGGATGTCAAGTATCTGTACTAAGTAGTCACTGCAAGAGTTTGTCAGTTGTTGAGCAAAAAATGAAAAATAACAAGCCGAGGGATGGATTGTTTTTGTTTACTGTTTGTCATTGGCTTGAGATGGTTTAATAATGTAAGAAAAAGGAGCAATGAACCTGGGAGCCATGCATTTTACATCTCTTCATGCTTTAATTAAAGCAATGACTTCAGTGGGACACACAAAAGAGGGCTCATATCTACACACCCACGCAAAAAAAAAACACACATAAGCACACACACACACACCTTTGACAGCATAATAATTGAGCCTACATCTCGTGAATCTGGGTCACCGGAGCACGGAGCATAGGCATCCTTTGATGTGTCATTAGGCTTCTCGATTTCCTCGAATGCAATGCTATTCAGGAAGGAAAAATTTCAGGTTGGCCAAGTCATACCGGGAGAATAATTTGGCATCGGTTATTATCGGTCTGCACATGATTCTGGATGAGATACAATATTCACGTTGCATCTAAATCCCCCCGCCCCCTCCCCAAATGCCTGTACGGCTTTATAGTTTTTAATCTATATTCATTAAGAAACGCTAACAAGTGTTATTCTCTTTTATTCTATCCATCTCTTCCCTCATCCAGTGTAATCAGCAACATTTTAACCTGCACCATCAAGGTACTGATTATACTGACACACACACACACACACACACACACACACTTACACAATATAGCAGATTTCTCTAATCTCTGCTCCTTTCTTCCTGTTGTAATCAAACATCTTCATTCATAATTGAAGTGGCGATAGCAGAGAAAGATGAGGAAATTGAGACAAAGTCCGTCGGGTTTCATCGTGATTATGAGTCCTGGGGAACGGGCTCGGTGTGTGTGTGTGTGTGTGTGTTTCTTACACAATAGCTTCAGGACAAACAGAGGTAACAAGACACAGTCTCATCAAATGCCAGATGAACACTCCAATAATATTTTAAGTTTTTGCTCCGAGCTCGTTGTCTCACCCCCTCAACAGTCCGACGTGCTTATGAAAAATTTTTTTTGTTATGATGAGGAGAGGAGGCCTGGATCAGAAATGAATTGATATTATTCTGGAATCAATTGCGCGAACACTCATAATTGCCAATTTAATTGCTAACAGAAGAGGAAACATTTAAAAAAAAAAACATTAACTCAAGTGCCTGAATTATTTTGACTTTGCCCTGTTGCATCAAATTAGTTTAATGTCTTTTTTTTTTGGTGGGGAACTGTTTTTTTTTTTTTTACGTATTAAATCGTTGCCGTCTCCCTATTTAATGTCATTTACATGATGATTTGGGTTTTATTAGTGGAAATGAATGAATCTATTAGCAGACTAGGGGGCCCATCAGTAGGAAGCTAGCCTGCCTGCAGCTGCCTGCTGAGGCTTCACAAGATGATAGATCTCCTACTAGGAAGAGTTAGCTTACACACACACACACACACACACGTATATACACACACATACCTCGTCAGAGATGGTGAAGATACTGTTGCTGCTTTATCCCCGCTTCTGGCTGCTTCTCAGCCCATCATGGCAACTTAACCACCCACTGTATCTGCAGCTGAGGTAACACCGGAAAGCAATAACGCTGATATCCAAGGTTAAAGGTGCCAGATTTTGACAAGCCATGTCATCATTATCAGCGTGTTTCTGTGTGTGTGTGTGTGTGTGTGGGGAAGAAACACGGGGGGTTCAAGGTATTTTCTTTCACAAATCCTCGGCTGAGACGCAGCAGGCATAGAATGTTTGAAACTCACCGTGTGATATAAGGTGTTAGCTTTAGGTTTTCATCTAAATCTGCCTAAAGGGCAGAAATACTCCATGATTTTAGCTGTAAGTCAAACCCTGCAATCCTAATATAGCCAGGGGAAACAACAGCCTCTACCATAATCAGGCGCCGGCACGATAAGCCCTCGGAATCTAAAATGCGTTTCACCCCTCTCCTCCTCTGCCACAAGATTCATTTCACAAATGCAACTCTAAAGAGAGCAAAGGGTTGCACAGAAGAAGAAGAAGAAAAAAAAAAAAAAGCATCCATCACTCTGAGGCTCTATCAAATCCATCTGCCGAGGTGTATTATTTGAGACATACTCCTTATCCTCTCTTTTCAAGTGCGCCTCTTTGCATTTTTTTTAGCATGACCAGGTCGTCAAAGGATCAAAGCACCGGCGGAGCAGCAAAACAGGGACTGTTTAACATCTTAACAGGTAGAGAAAAGAATATCTAGAGCGGCGTAAGGCCTGTCTGGGGAGGCAGAATAGAGTGGGCGTGTGGGGTGTGTGAGGAGAGAGCAAAGCCGGTGATGTCTGAGAGCTGACAGCCAGCTGAGCTACCGACTATACAGGTGCTATATGGAATATTGCAATATCAAATACTATGTAAATAGATAGAATTATTGTATAGTTAATAAAAAAAAAAAACTCTTAGAGGAAAAGTTCAAATGGAAAATATGGTTATTTGCTTTTTTGGTGAGAGTTGGATGAGAGTGTCAATATCACTCTCATGCCCATTATATATGACACTGGAGCCAGTAGCCAGTTAGCTTAGCGTATCATAAAGACTGTAGAAGGGGGAAACTGCTAACCTGGCACTGTCCGAAGATAACAGAATTCACCTGCCAGCACCTCTAAAGCTCACTAACACAATATTTCTGTTTGTTTAATCCTTACAAAAAATAAAACATCAATTAGTCGGCATCCGCAATCACTTCCTGGAGCCTCAGCTGATTGGCGAGCAACCTCATGGTGACGATCAGTGATTTGTCTTGCTCATGACTACCCATAAACCCCCTCAAAACTACAAATTGTAGTTTAAGAGTGGTGTCAATCTTCTCAATTAATTCAAACCAATAGTTAATTTGATCTGGTTTAAATCTGTGTTTGAGTTGGGAAACTTTTCCCCTTGTTTTGTTTTTTATTAATGCAGAAAAAACTTCAACTGAATCAAAATGAATCACTAAAAGCTAGCTAAACGTTTGCTCCATTCATCGATCAGATATATCTGGACACACAGGGAGACGGTCCTACCCGCTCGTATATCAAGAAGGTAATGTACCTCGTCGCCAGTCTGGGTTGGACCTCGATTCGTTCTCTGGCAAGCTGCTAACACCTGTTGATTTTGCTCATCTGCATTCCAGTTTGGACAGCACAGCCGGCTACTGGAGCCATTTAGCTTGAACTTGAGCGAGCTTTGTGGTCGGGTCAGATTGAGGTCGGATCACTTTTCCACCAGAATCAAATCAGGAATCATTTGTGACCAAAACAACTGCGCCAAGACTCTTAAATAACCCAAAAGGAAGTGGTCTTGGTGCAGTTGGCTTGGTCTGCACCTCAGATCTGCCTAAATGAATCATATCAAAGGGGAAAACAAACTAGAGCAGAGACTGAAAATGCCATAACTATCGACAAGAAAGCAAATAAGCGCATTTCTGAAAATGAACAGTTTCTTTAAGAGGACTGAGAGCCTCCGCCAGCTTCTGCAGTGCATTTGTCATCGGTGTATTTATTGAGAAATCCTGCAGGATGACTTTATAACACACTACAGGCCCTGTTAGTTTCTGCTTCTTATTTTTCTTCTTGTAAACCAAAATGAGAAGAAAAGGGGAAAGAAGGCAGCATCATCTTGAATGGGATTTACGGGGGAAAACGTGAAAAGCACAAAATGCTGCACATGGACCTTTGTCAGCAGTCTGTACGAGTATGAATGTGTGAATAGTCAGAGTATAAAGGAAAACCCACCTGGAAAAAAAAAAAAAAAAACAACAACAACTTACCACTAAAAATGCTCAGCTACAATGAGGTAGCTTGCATTTCTGGGACTATTTTAGGATCAAGATGACATGATGTCGACACATGCTGCTTGTGCAGCAGCAGGGGAAGTGTGATAAAGGAAAAATGTCTCAACTAACTAAAAAACACTGCGGTAAACGTCAGCTTTTTGTGTTTGTCCTTCAGAATCAGTGAAGGATTCTTGCTCTGACAATCGACAGTTAACATATAATGGAAGAAAGTCACTGTAAGAAGGAGGCGAGTTCCTCTGTAGACCAAAAAATGCATAGAGATCACACAATATGTTGTTTCCAGAGACGCTTACTGAGATGGAAAGGGGCAGAAAAACACAAACGGAGGTGCAAGTAGATCTTTTATGATGAAGAATGTAAAGATAATTACATTTAATCACAATCACTTCCTGGCAGGCCCTGAAGATCAAACACGGATGATATCTAATTGTAAAATTATTGGAGGGGGTGTTTTTTTTTTTTCTTTCTCTCCCTCTCAAAAAAAAACATGTATTCAGATTTTTCTCCCTTCCATCAATCTCAGCCTCTGCTTCCTGTCCTCCTCCCCTCTGTCTTAAAATCCTTTTTTTCCCCACCCTGCCTCTTTGTGTTTCCCTGTCTGTGTCTGTCTTTATCTTCCTCCTTTTAAAAAGGGCCGATTCCTTCTCCTTTGTTAATGTGACAAATCTACTCTAATGACTCTGCAGTGGCTCCAGGCGTCTTGCGCTGAAAAACTAACCCCCTTTCTTCAGACCCTTCAGTCACTCCCGCACATTATTCCGCCCTCTCTATAGTCTTTTTAAGTCTTTCTGAAATTTCTTGACAAACTCGTCCTCTGAAAAACAAAATGAAAAGATTGCCTTGGTCTCATTCATTCCTTCCCCCACCGGCACCTCCCCTCGCTGCCGCCACCGCCACCGCCGCCGCCGCCGCCGCCACCCTCACTAAAATGACAGACTTTGTGCAGCACAGGCTGCTGTCATGTTGATGTTTCTGACATAAAACAAGCATGCGACTCAAGCTATTGTGACATTCATGTCTGACACTTGAAACTCTTTGAAGAGCTCGTCCTACTCGACTCTGAGCTCTCTTATAGGTATTCTTCTTTTTTTTTTTTTTTTTTTTTTGCTTTTTACATTCTGCACTGCGTCAGGAGGCTATATCGAGTTTAGTCCGACTCCGAGAGGTTGAACAGGTGGCCGCACGCTCTCTCGTTCTCTGTCAGCTCACTCCTACCACCTCTCCGTTTCTACACGGCTGAGATATGCACACACTGCCATAGCAACAATAGCCTTCCCCAGCCCACAGAAAGAGGAGAAGGGAAGGGAAGATCTTGGCTGCGATCTAAGTTAATCAACATCTTAGAGAGAGTGAGATACATAAGTGCATTCGGGGGGGGTCTCTCTTTCTCTTTGCCATCAGTCAGAGCGTGGTTGTGGCTATATAATGAAATGTTTTAATCTAAGAGCAAGAGAGAGGGAAAAATAGGAGATAGAGGGAAAAGGAAGGGAGAGAGGAAGATCTCTTCTTCCCCTCCTTTCTCTCTTCCTGTCGGGTGGCGGTGCATTGCGTTTGATGCCTGCGATAAGACTCTGTGTGGCTAATGAGGAAAGCGCAAGGCATACTCATTAAACTGTGTGTATATATGTGTGTGTGTGAGTGTGTGTGAACAAACTGCAAAGTGAGAGAGGGGAGAAACTCATTAGAATTCTCCCATTCTCAAAGGCCAAGTTAGTGAGGAGAATGGAGCCACGGCCAAGCAGCCTGTTGCACCCTTTGTCAGCGTGGATATATGAAATACACACACATTCATAAATAAACGTACAACATTAAGTTCAGCTAAATGGAATGTTGAAGTCGTTCTTGTATTAAAACTTCCAGTAACTTATATTTCTTTGTTGACCTTAACTTAACAGACAATTCATTATATTCTAGCCAAACTATTTCACATTTATATTTATAGGAATATTCATTGGTTCCTTGTAACTAATTATCACTATTGTCAGGGTGGTGGCTAAAGAAATAGCATTTAGAGCGTCATATCACATAACACTATCTTATTAGAATCACTTTTGCTTAGAGAAAAACAGTCCAGCATTTTGGTACTTGTGTTTATAGTTACCATCCTAATTGGCATCAATTTCAGTTGTTATCGTTTTAGCAAAATAAAGACTAAAAAGCAGGAAGAAACAAAATAGCTCTATCCAAAATATGGCTTTCAACAACTCCAAAGTGATCTTGTAGACATTCTGTCTCTATAAGCGATGCAAAAACTGTAAAAATATGTTTGTCATAACTGTCATAACTCTACTGTGAACAAAATCCAAGTGAAAAGTGTCTAGCTAAGATACTACATGTAAATAGGACAATTTTAAAGTTGCTTCTGTGATTTTATTTATTTATTTATTATGATGGGGTAAGGCTAGCCATTTCCCCCTGCCAGTAGCCTTTGTGCTAAGCTAGGCTAAACATATTCAAGACTTACAGTATGTCTACTAGACACAAAGACATAATATTTACAGTCAGTAAGTGTAATTGTCATGGTGTGTTTGTTTTTTTCTCTTTGCATCATTTGGACAACTTTGACTGCTGGACCATCTGTGTTTATTCACCCCAAACACCCAATGTACCAACTGTACGTTAGCTGTAAGCTAAACATTAGCTGTAAGCTAGCTAGCAACAGACACACTCACCGTGTCACTGTGTGGGAGTGTTTCTGTGTCTTTGTGTTCAGTTCAGCTTCTGACTGAACTCAGAACTCACCATAAACTCTTTATTTCCCTCCAGTCTCTCTCCTTTTTCCTCTAGTCTCTTTACACATTTATAAAGCAGATTCATAAAGCCCTGTGATGGATGTGTTTTTGTGTCAATTTGCACCGCCTCCAACGAATTCGTATCTACTCACGTCTTTGCATTGACTTTAATCACGCCATGTCTAAAATTCACTGTGTGTTCTGTCTGAACATACAGTCAGAATTCACTTCCATATACAACCAGTGTAGTATAATCAGTTTTACAATAAAGGAGAATATTTTTTATTTCAGACCAGTTTTAGCAAACCACCATGTAGCAGAACAAAACGCATAGAAGATACAGTTACATCATCTACTCCATACTGTAATACAACTATAGGGCTTTGGGATTGCAAACGTTATTTAGATACAAAAGAAATGAATGAAACAGATGAACTGTATGACTCTATTTTATACTCTCTATGGATGCTATTGGTATACTCCACGAATTCATGCATCAAAGGTATTCAAAGTGGAACTTTGTGTAAAAACCTGCCATGAACGACTCATCTGATCAAGGTTATTGAATTAAATGAACTGAATTTGGTGGAAAATGTAACTCTCTGTAACAAACTGTCACTCATGTCAATGAGTAGATGAACCCTTCCCCATCCCCATGTCCTCCTTCCAGTGTCACTGATGCCACTCAATTAAACGTGGCTCCTTTGTATCGTGGTTCTTGGTTCCAAACATGGTGTGTTCTTCAAAGCTGCTTCTTCAGCTGCTGTAATGAGAAGAGACGATTCCACTGAGAGCTGCGTTGCCTCTCCTCCTGGTGACTCCACCACCATCTACCACTGAACTCTCTCCCACTCCGCCCAGCACTTCAGAGCCACAGGCAAAGTAGTCTTTGAGGTTTCATGTCTTGTGGGGCTTTTGCAAGTTAGTGTGTATGTATCCGTGTGTGCTTGCAGAGAAGAAGACAGCATGGAGTGTTGTGAGTATGTAGACCTCAGTTGTCTGTGTGTGAAATTAGTTTTGTATGACAGTTCAATGTTTTGTTTTTATACTTTATTGAGACATTGGGTTCATTGACAATGTTTGGGTTTGGCTGGGTTTGCAGCCTCAATTTAATCATGTTTCAAGTGTTTTATATGTAATAGCGATGACTATTTATCACAATCATAGCATAATTGTGATTCACAATGGAAAAAAGCAAATAATTAAAAATAATAATAACAATAATAGAAAGGAGGACAAGCGGAAAGTAAAATAAATAAATAAATTCAATGTTATCGGTAATGCTGTCTTGTATTAATGAATACATCTTTTATTTTTTGATAAATCATTTAATCCAGAAAATGTCAGAAAATGGTGAAAAATGTCCATCACAATTTCCTGCAGACCAGGTTGACATCTTCATACCAAAAGCTATTAAACTTACATTAAGATTAAACAGTGAAAAGTAGCAAATCCTCACATTTGACAAGATGGAGCCTAGAAATGTGATTTCTGCTTGATGAATAACTTTAATATGGGTTGGGTATGTATGATGTATCTACTACTTTATTAACAACGTTGAATGATTCTCTATAGTAGTGTCTTGGTATATGATATTACTTTCTTACTAACTTGTAACTGGATCTTTCTAGGCATGCAAACTTTATCACCTCTCCATGAAATTTGGTTTTGGGAATCCAAAATAGGTCACCTACGTGATTTGTGGAGATCCGATGACAGCTTGCCCACCCTATCAGATTCATAAAAACTACCTCTCTTACTGTACGTGACTGAAGTAAGGCTACATCGTGCACACGCTGTCACAACGTGGTTTCGTGTAGCTAGCAGCTGAATGAAAGTTGGAAACTATGGCTAACAGCTATCTTTGAGCTGTTTTTTTTAAAGAAAAACCCCAAAAAAACCCATCCAGGGGATGAAGCATGTTTGGACCAGGCCATGGTTGTGCAAATACGGTGTAACAACAGCTCCAGATGCATCCATGTTGACTGGACACCTGAACAACTTGACGTTTTTGTCTTTTGAAAGAGACAATAATCGTCAAATTAATGAAAATAATCATTAGTTGCAGCCCTACTTCACTACGTTTACAAAAAAAAAGTAATAGGCAACAATTTTGATCAAATGTGAGATTTTATGGTTTTTGTTGTAAATTGATTATCTGTTGCGTTTTGGACTGTCGGCTGAACAGCAGACAGCTGAGACCGTCACCTCAGACCTGCGAACTGCATTTTTGAGATTTTTTTTTTGTCATTTTGTAGATTAAACAATTAAAAAAAGAAAAAAAATAACACATCTATTAATCACTAACTAAGATAATCATTAGTTGCTGCTCTATTTATAATTTTAATGTTAGTTAAGATCAGTATTTTATGTGATTTTGATACATTTACTACATTGGAATATACATCTATATCCTAATTAATATTGGGATCTTGATTTCAACTATATTGCACAGTCTTATCATATGCGTGAATGTATATTTACAAAAAGGATTTCAATTTTAATGTACATCAGGAGACACACAGTGCGGCTGTATTTGTGTCTACTGCAGTGGATGCAGACATTTTGTGTTTGTATTTGTAATAATGGAGGACACAGGAGGTACATGTCTATAATCAGTATCCTATTTATTCAATAGCAGGGATTATTCCTTACAGAGAGATTACTCCAACAAAGACTTACAGCAGTGCCTTGGTAAACCTTCAAAGTGCCACCACGCTGCACACTCCAGCCTCAGTGCTCGAGGAGCTAATTTGAAAGGAGGGATTGTTCTCACAATCGCAGATATATATATATATATTTTTTTTCCTTTTTTGTTAAGGTTTCTTGTGAATTACTTCTTTTGAAAAAGCGGCACGTTCCTAAAACACAATATCTGTCTGATTCTGGTAGTCAGTGGGTGAGCTCCAAGATTACATCCCAGCAGACGTCTCATATTTCAGCAACCGAGATTTTTCTACTTTTGAGATTTTTCAAGGTTCAGTGATCAGTAAGATATGATGAGAGAGGGGGAGAAGGGGGGGGGGGGGGGGGGGGAGGAAGGGGGAGGGATTGAATAGTAGAAATTTGCCTCAGTTCAAGTTTGTGTCAGAGCCAAAGTCAAACAGTTACATTTGGAAACCGTGGTAAGAGGAGACATTGTTTACTCTGCAGCAAAGCAACGCTCAGCAGGTCGTGCCAACAGGCATCGCAGAGCATTGTGGGAGGCTTTTTCCGGAGCGGGTGTCGTCATGGGTTTGTACATCGCACCCATCCGTGTGAAATATTAATGAAGCCGAAATAAATTTTTAACGCACATTCTCTTCATCATCCTCCCACCTACCTCGGTGTGAGACAATGTGCCAGCGACATACAATGCAGCGCAAACTCACACACACACACAAATACATGCAGTACACGCTCGGTATGACCGACACGAGCTTCAGTAAGCACGTCATCCTTCCACCTTCACAGGCTTTGTTAAAGGAATAATCATCAAAGAGGAGAGGCGAAAAGTATTGTTGCATACTTATAACAAAGCAATCACAGGCAGTCGATGAGAGGGCTGTTGACGGCGGCAACGGCGGCGGCGGCGGTCAGCTTCTGCTCTGTTTTTGAGTGTGTGTGTGTGTGTTTGTGTGATGTTGTAAACTCAACGTGTGATGCAAGGTGCTCTCACAAACTCGCGGTGTGGTTTGATTCTCCCCGTCGAGCAGGGTGACCTGGCATTTCGGTGACTTTTAGAGGTGTTACCGTGCTGACATATTGCTCTCTCATTTTCCCAGAGTGCCCCCCCCCCCCCCACCCTTCGCCCCCCTCCCCCTCCCCTGCCCCCCCCCCCCACTTCCCTCCCTCCCATCTCTCACTCCCCATGTTTCATACATCTTTTGTTGTCTGCGTTATTTACTTCATTTCAGACTAGAGTTTGGCTCATGTTGGGTTTTTTTACACGTCTGATATCAACATGCTGTTAGTCTGTGTTGCTATTAGCAAAAAAAGCTGATATCTTTATATCTTGAAGGGATAAATCCACCCTGGGATGATCTTATTTTGATACACTTTAATTAAATGTTGAGTTCCTTTCTGAATAAAAGCTGCATTTTGCTTCTTTTCTGCCCCTCTCATACACTTTCCCCCAACCTACATGCTGTAAAACTACTTATATTTGAGGTTTTCTTCATTTTACAAAATGCATTTTTACATCCAAGACTGAATGTGTACCTGTTGCATAGTTTCCTGTATGTTTATTGAATAGGAAGAGGGATCCCTCCTCTTCCTGAGCACATACGTCAAAACCTTTTATTTTAGATCCAAAACTGACATCAACCATCACGTTTTGAACCATGTGAAAGACCAAATCACAGTGGATTTTAAGGATCACTTAATGCAGAACAGACTACTAATGGTAAAAGCAGTCCTGAGAGGTAAGATAATTGGTTACACTCATCTAAAGTGGTCTTGGCAGAATCTTCTACAATCATAACTGTAACAGCTAAGAAGGAAAATACACAGTTGACCAGAAAAACCTGAGAACACTAGTTTAAAAATGGATTAAAATGTATTATATCTACATAAAAGATTTACAAAAGAAGTTAATATTTACAAATCTAAACACTGGAAAATTTTATATTGTAATTTGGATGAACTGACCCCTAAGATAATTCTTTGTAAGTTGATTTTTCCATAAAATACTAAAGGTGGTGTTAAAAAAAAGTCAATATTACTCTGTTATGGACTCTCAAGAGCTACTTTTGACTTTTGTAGTACATATAAGATACAGTTATTAGTACATATGTAGTGAAAGAACTGGATTGTCTTGTGTTTTATAAAGCAAAGACTTGCTAAAGACAAAAAGTTTAATTCCCGTGTCTATATCCTGTCTAACTTCTCACTCATGAACTCCTCCACGCTGTCTCTATCCTCTGCGAAGTTCCTGTTATCGTCCAAAAACCTTTAGTACAGGAATCGGAGCCTTGCACGTACTCGATCTGAAGACTTGAAACCCCTCCTGACAAAAGCTTGGACTTGAGGGAACCTCCTCACCTGACTGCCCCCCCCCCCCCCTTCCCCCCGATATCCCTTTTTTACACAAGTTGTTTCCCAGGTGCAGGAGCGTTTGGATAAAGACAGAGTAAGAAGAGACATGAAAGTGATTTTCTCTCTCTGCGCTCCTAATTACTTGTCTTCCTCTATTTCTAAAAATAAATTCATGTTTCATAAGGCGTCTTTGCCTCAGCAAACCGCCACCCTGCCAAACCGTCGGTGCACCATCCGGTGTCATTTTGATCATGGATATTTAGCAAAAGAGAGAAAGGAAAAAATATATATATATATATATATCTCCCAATTATCTGTGCTGACGGTCTTTGCAGAGCCGTTGACCTCAACCTCCTTGTATCTTAGCAATTTAATTTAACCCCGGCTGTGTGTTGTACGTGCTAATTAGAAAGCGTTTCAAAGAGAAACTCACACCAGGAGCGCCAGAGAGAAAGAGAGACGCAGAGAGAGAGAGAGAGAGAGAGGGAAAAAGAGAGATGGGAGATGGAGATAAACACTTCCACATAAGAACATGTAATAGCTGTGAGTGTTTTGAAAGAATAACTCAAATGCTTCGATGGCTTCACGGCGAGCTGGAGCTGAAAAGAGAAAAAAAAAAAAAAAAAGAGCGAGGAGAGACGAATGGGGAGTTTATGTAAGAAAGAAATATTCAGTCTTGTCATGTTGACCTCATGCGATGACCTCAATTTGTTGATCATCATTAATCAAACCTCAAACATTCACTATTCTTGTATAACTCAATGCTAACAGCCTTAAAAAGTGGGTAAATTGTATCTGGAATTAAAATGGTGGGTAAAGTAGGGTTTTACATGTATTTTGGTTGGGGTCTGAGGAGCAAGGGAGGATTATAAAATGTGAAAAGTAAAAGCAGGGTGGGAGGGGGCTCATCTCATCCAAATCCATTACTTGAGTCTGCAGAGCTGAGAAGGTCCCATCTCCAATTAGCTGTTTCATCTCCAAGTGGAAATGTGACTATAGGGAGACACTGCCCGGCAACATTACCTCCTCTCCAATAACTTACAGCTATCAGGAATGAGACTGCGTGAGTGTAAATGTGTGTGTGTGTGTGTGTGTGTGTGTGTGTGTGTGTGTGTGTGTGTGAATCCTCGGCACAGCACTGCTGGTTGTCAGATTGTCCCATTAATAAGCCTTGGCCTTTATTACCACTTAGCAGGCTCTATGTGTGTGTGTGTGTCTTTTCTGCCAAATGTGCGTCTTACACTGCCTCCCTGAAAGTCATAGCGTGTGCGTGTGTGTGTGTGTTTGCGTGTGTGTTTGTGCACCTCACACGTGCTTGTTCGCATAGCTGTCAGCGTGTCAGATTACTTTTTAAGGCGGATTGCCATATACATGACTTCGCATTTTCACCGTCGCTTTGAAGTTTTTTTTTTTTTTCCCGAGAGCGTCTTTTCGCATCACCTACTGTAAGACTGTGTGTGTGTTTTTGTGTGTGTGTGTGTGTGTGCCAGCATGTTTGCATGTATTATTTACTTATATATTTATTTTGCTGCATGGCGTGTACTTTGTTTGCAGGGATTACAGACGGTGGGAGCTCAAGCCTCTTAGCCCCTCACAGGCTCCCACAGCTGCCTGCCACTTCTAATGACACTTCAGACTAAGACTGGCTAAGTCCATAGGCAGGTTTATTAGTTTAGAGAATGCTTGAATGCATACAGCCTCTTTTTGTATGTGTGTGTGTGTGTTTGTGTGTGTACTGTATGTGTGTGAGAGAGAGAGAGAGAGAGAGAGAGTGAGCGATTGCCTTGCTCAGGCAGCTCTGACAGGCCTGTAGAGTTTAAGTGAGAGGGATGCTGTACACGGGGAACATAAACGTCTGCTTTGGCATCGACATGTCCTGACAAGAACGCGTCAGCATTCAAACAACTCCATTACGTAATGAAGGATGCAAAATGTAAATCTCTCTCTCTCTTTCTGTCCCTGATGACTTGAGCTAGTTTCATATAATAATGTCATTTAATCGTGTCTCATTGTTTATTTGACAAGGCCTCCCTTGGGTGCTGTTACAGCACACACACTTTGCTTTCTCTGCGTGTGCAGGCGTGTGTTTTTCATGTGTGTCCTTTGCAAAAAAAAAGAAAAAGGTATTTGTTTTATGTTGAACCTCTTGCTCAATCTGTCTTAATTCCTTTTTTTTTTTTTTACATAGACAAATCCACAGTAGAGCATCAAAGATGGGTGTTTGGCATCATTTCTCGCTCATTTTGTTTGTTGTAGCTAACGCGAAGGCTTTTGGGAAGGAGGAGGCACGGCTGTGTACCTGCTGCCACTAATACAGCTGATGGCATGTAACTAGTCTACTATCCTTTCCTGGCCTTGTGTGTGGCGATGTAGTGCTTTACTAAAAAGGTGGGACACTAAAATTAACCTTGTGATAAGGGTGGGTGCCAGAGGTAAAACCATATCATTATATGAATTAAAAGACTCCATTTGTCAGGCTCTCAGCAATAGAGCTGCAATGATTAGTCAATTAATGGATTAGTTGCCAACTATTAAATTAATTGCTAACTATTTTGATAATTAATTAATTGTTTGGAGTAATTTCAGAAAAAAAATGCTGCTTCTCAAATATGGATATTTTCTGGTTTCTATGATAGTAAGCGGAATAGCTTTGAGTTGTGGACTGTTTTTGGGAAACAGTGATAGCCATTTTTCACCATTTTCTGACATTTTGGGGGCCAAACAACTAATCAATTAATTGACAGGTTAATCAATAATGAAAGTAATCATTAGTTGCAGCCCTGCTCACCACTATGTTGGTTTAAGATCTCTAAAATTTGTTCAGCAATTCAAATAACAAATGAATCAGCCTGATTATAAGGCTGCTAGCATGTTGGTGAGCTAACAGCTAACTAGCTAGCAATTGGATGTTAGACGCTAACATACAATAACATCAACTATGTTTTGTGCGTTATCCTAATGTTACATATGTTAGCATGTTAGTATACTAATGTTATGTATGTTGTTCACTGACTAATGTTTAGCTTTACTGTGTTTTTCAAGATGTATTAAGTACATGTTAGCGGTGTTATCATGCTAAAATCTAGCTGCTTTTTCATTTAATGAGGCAATTAAATGTATTTGTTTTTAAGTTGTCAAGGTTGTTGCTTGTTAAGAAACTTTTGGCTGAAATAAAACACCTAAAATTTAAAAAAGAAATTAAAAAAATTATAAGGATCCCTTTTGGTTATTAAAAACACATTTCAAAGTCTAAAAGTAAACTTGTCAGAGCTCTCTGGTGGACTCTAAAGTACCCTATAAATACAGTATCTTACAGATATAGATACATACAGTCTATGCTAAGCTAATATCTATTAGTGTATTGATTTATTTATTCCTCTTTCTCACCCTCACCCTTTCTCTGTTAGTATTACATCCAACTCGTGTTAATTGTCAAAGCGAGATCATGAAAATGTCACTTTCTAAAGACTTTCTCTGTGTCTGAGTCAGTAGTTATGCTTCCAACTATCTTGATGAAAACTCTTGAAATGCAGGCATAAAAACTTGAAAAAGTGTTGAAGCAAATTAACTGGTTTTCCTTCACATAAAACACCAATGCTCCATTTAATGAGCATACAACCTTGAAAGTAAGTAGAGGGCTGCTGTGGTCACATCTCTCAAAACAACTTTGTTTTTTTGTTTTTTTTTTACGGATGTCCAACAGCCACTTTTGAAATGCGGTGTGAAACTGAGTCACATGTGCCGACGCTACATCAGTATTTCCCCACATTATTTATCTTCTTCGGCGCTTTAGCAACAGGATATTTTTGGCTTAAACTGATGGTAAGAACACTGTTGCAATATTCATGAAATTTCCTGGGACTCTGCCATTTCCCTGCATCCTTTGTAATTCAATATACATCATAATTCATATAAAATATACTCAGCATGAAATGTAACTTGTGTGGTGTGTGTGTGTGTGTGTGTGGGTGAGCCTGTGGGGTGTCACATCTAAGTGTAGGGATCCCGGGCAGTGTGTTCCTAGAGGTGTACCAGTAGTTTGATCTCTCCATATTAGCTGTATTCCCTGCTATGCCGGCCTCATTACTTTAGCCAGTTCAGCAGCACCGTGGCTCCCACTCTGCACTGATTCGTGTTGGCCACCTTCAACTAACATACTTCTTTTACTCCCGCAGTCAACCTTCCCTTTCTTCTGTCTCCTCTTTCATCCATCATTCACTCTATGTGTATCTGTGTGTGTGTGTGTGTGTGTGTGTGTGTGCGAGCCCCAGCTGTAGTTCTGACCCAAGCTTTCATTTAGACAAGACTCGGAGCGACGCAGAGGTGGAGGTGGCATCTGCTTGCCTCTAATAGGGATGTGCTATTGATTAACATTTACTGGGGCCGGTCCCATCCCTTCCCCCCACTGAGAGGAAAGACAGACATGGAGGGAGACCATTTGTCACTTTTGTCAAGAATTACAGGAGGACAAACCTGTCAGTCACCTGTCTGAAGGTCTGCGCCGGATATTGAAGCTTCAGTAAAACCAGATATTAGCCGGCGTCTTTGTCACCCTCTACTGATGTGACCATGTGTTTGTTTGATTACATATTCCAGGACTCATCAGCTGCAGTGTTTTATTTTTATGGGGAGTCCTTAACCCGAATGATTGATTCTAATGAGACATTTTGATCGGCTTCTACACAAGTACGCACGATTAATTCAGATTTGATTAAACTTTAATGATGCCCGTGGGGAACTGGACTGTTGCTATTTGCACATTGTGAGGCAGACTATGATTTGATGAGAATAGAGCAAACAAATACCAAAGTCTCAGACGTGTCGAGATGAAATGTACGAGCGAATACGGGCCGCAGCGATTTGTTTTCATTATTGATCCATCTGAAAGCTATTTTTATGATTAATTGTCGTCTAAAGATGATAACGGCGGGAAAAAACGCTCATCATCAAGTTTTCGGAGTGCAAGG